>NC_091119.1:184554042-184854042 GCF_040183065.1 Periplaneta americana
GCCGGTTAATGCGTTCATCAACGTCAGTAATAGCACCGGGCGCTCTCCTAACGATGCTGTACGTGGTTTGCGTGTGGTATCGGCTCCTTTAAACGCTGTTAAGGTTACACATTTTGGACCTGAGGCTGACTATCAAGGGAAAGGTGAATCAGGTCGGATTGTACCTTCTTAATTGCTCACCTTACTAAGGGCAGCGAGGGAATAAAGGCTAACCACAGTAGACCCTGCAGTAAAGGCTAATTACGCCTAACGGTGCAGACAGCGGCGGGTTGGAGGGGGTACGGTTACTCTTAAAAGCCTGTAAAGACGTTGGGGGCGCACTTAAACGTAAATAAAAACTGACTGCATGACCATAGTCTGCAGGCTGACCTGTCGAAAGGGATTGTTAAGAAAAGTTGTGAAGGCGAATATACTTTCCTAAAGACGAACTTCATTTGTTAAATCTGTGGCTGCAAAGCTAAATATGGTTCATTTTTGTACTTTATAAGAAACAAGAATTTACAGTAAAGTTTGAACGACTGTACATGCCTAAATATCATGTCATGTTACGGAGAAAAATAATAGAAATACGCATACACTCCTTTGCCGCAATAAATACAAGGGGGCAATCAATAAGTTACCGGACTGCCTTGAATGTAGGCAACACACAGGACATAGGAAACGTAGAAGTTATCTAGAACCAGGGAGACGCCTGGAATCTATACTAAATGCGTCACTTGAAAGGCAGAGAAGAATACTAGTCATAAGGCGTATATGGAGAGATTCCAGGAAAAATCGCAATAATTGGTCATTGACATTTATTTATTTTTATTTTTTTTTAATTTAAATATACAGAATAAAGAATATAATTACAAACAAACAAGAGAAATAGAAATAAAATAATACAAACAAGATAAAAAAGGAGATACAGTAGTATTAACAAAATTTGAGACCGAATGAGCAGCGCTCATGTTCGGTCGTAGTTCATATATAATATTAATAGGCCTAAAAGAGAATATAAAATAAAATAGGAAATAGAATTAAAATTACAGTTACAGAACTTATATAATACAATATTAATATAAGAGAAATATAGAAAATAAAAAAAATAAAAATAAATAAGTAAAATAAAATAGGAACTAAATTTAAATTACAGCGGCAGTGGAATTTAATAATATAATATTAACACTAGAGAAGAATAATATCGCACGTGAAAAGTAGGAATATATATATATATATATATATATATATATATATATTGATTTGAAAATTATAGAATACAAATATAATATAGGCTGATTAATTCATACACATAGGCTATAAATTTATTTAATCAAATTGAAGATATTAACACGTTTCTAATTTTCTTGTTATATGTTAGTGGGTTACATGTTAGAAGTTCTGGTTGTAATTTAGTTAAAGCATTGTACAACCGAGGGTCAAAATTAATGCTATGCTTTAGACCAGCAGATGTGAGACATTTAGGTTCTACTAATGTTGAATTAATATTTCGTCTTGTGTCATTATGACACAACATCGTAATATGTACTATAGAACCTCACTTCTTAAAGACAGCCTGACGCTGTTTGATGGACAGACTCAACAGGTATGGAAGCAATGATTTTCAGTGATATAATTGTTTTTCTTCGCTCGTTATTTACGTTGTCCCTTCTTTCCATAATTTTGTTTAGTCTCTCCCACATTTTCTCCTTTCTTACAACTTACTTACTTATAACTTTTAAGGAACCCGGAGGTTCATTGCCATCCTCACATAACCCCACCATCGGTCCCTATACTGAGCAAGATTAATAATGTTGGTTGCTTGACGGTTGTCAGCCCACTTTGAGGGCTGTGGATATAGATGGAAAAATTGGATCGGTGTGTGGTAGAGTTCCCGGGTAGCTCAGTTGGTAGAGCATTGGTACGTTTAACCGAAGGCCCCGAGTTCGATACCCGACCCCGGAACAATTTTTCCCTTGAAATTATTCAAATCAACTTTACAGGGATTTATACCTGAAAGCTCGATTTGCAAGATTAATCCAGTCTCTACCATGATGTCCCACCTTCCTCAGATCCATTTTTATATTATCCTCCCATTTATGTCTTGGCTTCCTAAAATACAAGTTTTAAATTGGTTATTTAGCGACATTACTTATAAAATAATGGATAACTAACGTAGATGGAATTGGTGATTGCGAGATGGTACAATACATTCAATTTAAAAAAGAATTTTTCCCTCATGTCTTCCAACTAATACAATGTATGCATATCTGGATTCTCCCATACTTCCTTTTTTGACCATTTCAAACGTCTGGATTTAATGTTCCCAATTATGTTAGGTGAAGAATACACTGCGTGCAGTTCTGCGTTGTGTAACTTCCTCCATTCTCCTGTAACTCCATCCCTCTTAGCTCCAAATGTTTTCCCAGGCACTTTATTCTCAAACGCCCTTAAACTCTGTTCGTCTCTTAAAGTGAGAGTCAAAGTTTCACATCCATAAAGAACAACCGGTAATATAAATGTTTTCATAAATTCCAACTTTCAGCTTTTTCGAGAGCAGACTGGATAATATAAAGTTGCCAACCGAATAATAACAAGCATTTCCTATTTTCAGGGGCAGGTATTTATGGAGATTAATTTTATCGTTAGTATTTTTTTTTAATATTGGTATAAGCGAAAATTGTTCGACATTCATTTGTACTCCTGGCGGAGATTAATGAAAATTTTGGAAAATACAATTATTTTGGAATTGGAGTATTAACTCAGCCTCCCGCCTAGGACTCGCGTTACGGAATGCGCGCTGGTTCGAGTCCTCATGGAGGAAGAAATTTTCTCATGAAATTTCGGCCAGTGTATGGAACCGGTGCCCACCCATCATCGTTATCCACTTGGGGAGCTACGATAGGTAGCGAAAATCCGGTTTCGCTAACCAACTATAACGGCTGGGGGGATCATCGTGCTAACAACACGATACCTCCATTCTGGTTGGATGATCGTTCACCTCTGCTTGTGGCATGTGGACGTGAGGCCAGCAGCCGGCTGGTCGGATTTGGCCCTTCGTGGGCTGTAGCACCATGGATTTACTTTTACTTTACTGTAGTATTAACTCAATATGCATATTACTTTCCAAGTAATTAACATTAAAGGTACGTTGGATTCTGGTAAAGGTGCGGTATGGCCAGTATACAATATTTGTTGGATTGAGACTGTATTTAACACACATTGATTATGATTAAAAACGAAAAAAAAACTTTCAGCCCTCAAATTATTAGTGAAATGTTGAATTCTCCGTCTTTTGAGTTCAAATGTAATCAGAACACCTACAATACCATGTAATGTAGCTTACTTGGTTATATTACAAATTCAAGTGAAAAAAAATCCGAAAAGACCCAGAATATGAAATAAAACGACGCAATACTAATAATTCGCGAATGTGTTCATATTTCGCTATTGGAACTCTATTTAGCTATTTGTGACAATTGTTTTAACCGCATATTATTAATCAGAATCACTTAATTCGTAAAGATTAGTAAAAATCTATTGCATATCAAGGACTATTATATTTGATTTTCGCAATCTCCATAAATACCCGGCTCTGTCTAAATTTTTGGTGCGTTTAATTTCCTCTCGAGTGTCATTTATATTTGTTACTGTTCTGCTGTTCCAAGATTCTTGAATTTTTCCACCTTTTCAAAGGATAAATATTGGAAATTTATCTGTAGAAGAGGTGGAGAAGTTCAAATATCTTGGAGCAACAGTAACAAATATAAATGATACTCGGGAGGAAATTAAACACAGAATAAATATGGGAAATTCCTGTTATTATTTGGTTGAGAAGCTTTTATCATCCAGTCTGCTGCCAAAAGGTCTGAAAATTAGAATTTATAAAACAGTTATATTACCTGTTCTTCTGTATGGTTGTGAAACTTGGAACCTCACTTTGAGAGAGGAACAGAGATTAAGGGTGTTTGAGAATAAGGTGCTTAGGAAAATATTTGGAGCTAAGAGGGATGAAGTTACAGGAGAATGGAGAAAGCTACACAAGAACGTTTAAGATGGGCAGGGCATGTAGCACGTATGTGCGAATCCAGAAATGCATATAGAGTGTTAGTTGGGAGGCCGGAGGAAAAAAGATCTTTGGGGAGGCCGAGACGTAGATGGGAAGATAATATTAAAATGGATTTGAGGGAGGTGGGATATGATGATAGAGAATGGATTAATCTTGCTCAGGATAGGACCAATGGCGAGCTTATGTGAAGGCGGCAATGAACCTCCGGGTTCCTTAAAAGTAAGTAAGTTTCAAAGGATAAATTTCCAATTCTTATCTTTTTTTCGTTTTAATTTTTGTTTCTTTGCCTGTTTTCTTTACTGACAATTGTTTTTCTTTGATCCTTCTCCTTTCAAGATTCCCTTCTTTCTTTTGTTTCATTTCTCCTTTTATTAATTTATTTTACTCCCTTTTTTTTTCTTTTCTCCTTCTTCTTTCTCCGTATCACAGCTATCTTCCTTAAGTCCCAATGAACCCCCGATTCTATACATACGTACGTGTCTACAAATTTGTTAATCCCAATTAGTAGCACGCGCCCTCTGGATTATGCCCGCGCAGGGTGCGATGCCGCATTGAATAGTTGTCATATCGTGAGCGCATCGCCAGCCTTGGCGTACTCCTAGTCCCGGGTATAGTGGTTATAATAATAGCGTCATCATACATGCAACACACGCGCGGCCATATTGCAATCCATGCGCGCCATCTGTGTAGCTCAAGGAATCTTCATTTTGTCATGGCGACGAAGCCGCTGTTTGTTTTTATAGCTCAATGTCCCACACCTTAGCAAGAAATTTAGGCAGCACAACCGTAACGATGGTGACGGCACGTGACAAGCAGTGTCGTCAAAGTAATGAATTAGATCTTCTTTTCTCTATCAAATTTTCTGAGATTTTGAGAGGAAAGGAGCAACTTACGGACTGATACGCAAGAAAGAAAACAATGGAGATAGCTCACTGCAGTGCTGTTGACACATTATCACACTTTGCTCCTACCTGACTTGTTGCAATGTAATACAGGGTGATTCATAAGAATTTATCGTCATTTACGGAGCTTATTTCCGAAGACATTCTGAGCAAAAAATGTCTTATAAACGTTGACCTAATCTCAATACTTTCAAAGCTACACTAATTTGAAGTTGTTTTTAAAATACCATTATTCCAGCGAATAGGGATTATAAAGAATGGACACTGAGCGAATTTTCCTGTGTTTTGTTTCTCTGTGCGCCAGCGGTTAGTTCCACTTTCAAGCGCTAGAGGTAGTGTAATCGAGCATACGCTAAGATAATAATTGAGAATAGAGTTGAGGCACAGGATCCAAACATCGCCTACCTTATTGCATAATCCAGTAACGCTTTGCTTCAAATAAATTCAAGTTAACAGCTTTTCCTTATTTCTCAGTGACAAACTAGTTGTAATAATAATATTTTATATTTCAGATATAACAAATTATATTATAAAATAATATAATACATTATAAAATTAAGTATCGAATTCGTTTAATATTTGTATATAATATAATATAGGTATATGGTTTTACTTCTCGTAAGAGTTTTGTTTTTCCATTTTCAGCGCTATGAAATCATTACATATTTTAATTGTTGTTGGGGTCAACGTCTGAACTCTCATTATAAAGGAACTCTAGAGTCTAGACATTGCAGTTAATGAAGGATTTATTATTTTATGGATCCAATTTATTTTGTTTGAGTACATAATGTACCTAGATGATTAATTGTATGTGTTATATTTCCTCTGTGTCGACTGCTAGCTGGTGTGATGTCAGCGCCAACTCTAGGGAGAAAGCAGAATCTGACGCTTTAGCTGGCTTGAAGGTCATTGAAATCAGTCCGGCCACATCAAAGGTACCGACGCGAAGTGTCCATTCTTTATAATCCCTATTCGCTGATTACTCTTGAGTTTTAAGGGTGAAAGAATATTACAGATAAAGAATGAACTATTCAGGAGTGTCATTTCTTTAATTAGCTAGTATTCTGAAGCTAAAAATGTGTTGTGAATTCCATATTTGCTTCCTACATTTCCCCCTCCCCCCGATTTTTAACTACAAAATTACATCTTCTTACTCATTTATCACAACAATTGTTACAAATCACGTCACTCATAAATTCTTTAAGACTGTACATTAAGATGCATAATTACATTGTAAAAAATCAAGTTCCTAAAGTCATATGATTTGTAACAATTTTTTTTGATAAGTGCGTAAGAATGATCTCATTTTCAGTTTTTTTTTTACTTGGTTATTTAACGACGTTGTATCAACTACGAGGTTATTTAGCGTCGATGGGATTGATGATAGCGAGATGATATTTGGCGAGATGAGGCCGAGGATTCGCCATAGATTACCTGACATTTGCCCTATGATTGGGGAAAACCTCGAAAAAATCCAACCAGGTAATCAGCCCAAGCAGGAATCGAACCCGCGCCCGAACGCAACCCCGGATCGGCAGGCAAGCGTCTTAACCGACTGAGCTACGCCGGTGGCGTCATTTTTAGTTAAAAATTGAAAAACAAAATCTGTGCAAAACAATTAACACATTTTTAGCTTCAGAACACTAGCCAATTAAATAAATGGCACTTCTGAATGGTTCATTCTCTGTTTGTAATATTTTTGTACCCTTAAAACTAAAGAAAAAAAAAAGGTATTTTACGAACAGCTTCAAATTAATGTAACTCTGAAAATACTGAGATTACGACAAATGCTTACATGACATTTTTTGCTCAGAATATTTTCGGAAATAAGCTCCGTAAGGGACGGTAAATCCTCGTGAATCACCCTGTGTAATGCAATAATTATCAACAAGTATAATAAAATAAGTTCCACGCCGTGGCGTCGTGGTCTAAGGCATCCTGCCTAAGACTCGCGTTACGGAATGGGCGCTGGTTCGAGTCCTCATGGCGGAAGAAATTTTCTCATGAAATTTCGGCCAGTGTATGGGACCGGTGCTCACCCAGCATTGTGATGCACTTGGGGAGCTACCATAGGTAGCGAAATCCGGTTGCGAAAGCCAGCTATAACGGCTGGGGGGATCATCGTGCTAACCATACGATACCTCCATTCTGGTTGGATGATCGTCCACCTCTGCTTTGGCATGTGGACGTGAGGCCAGCAGTCGGTTGGTCGATCTGGGTCCTTTATGGGCTGTATCGCTATGGATTATTATTATTATTATTATTATTATTATTATTATTATTATTATTATTATTATTATTATTCAAAGAAAATTTATTTCCTTGTGTTCTTATAGATTTTTACCAAATTCCGATTATAACTATGATATTAAATACAATTATTTCAATTGCGGTAGTTTGTTCACCAGACGTCAGGATCTTGATTATTTATCTTTTTTTGTAAAGTCATTAAGGGTGATATTGCTTGTGAATCTTTCATAAGCAATATCAGTCTTCGTATTCCTGCTAATGGTTTAAGATTTCATAAATTGTTTTATAATAAGAATCCTAAATCTCTCTCTCCGGTCTGCAGATGCATTAAATATGCTAATTTGCATGGATTGAACTTGGATCCATTTAATGTGTAGTATATCTTTGAGTTTTGAACTCACTGATCTAATTTTATAATTATTTGTCCATTTTATTTCTTGCATTTGGTCAATCGATTAATGTAGACTATTCCATTATTTCAATTATCTCATTGTACTAAATTTATAATTTTATAATTATTATTTGATCAATGATTGATGTAGACTATTATATTGTTTGTATTTCATCTCATTGCCATTTTCTATCATTCATTCTCATCATCATTTGTTGTTTTGTTCTGTTTTGTATCGTGCAAAACTGTAATTGGCCTTGTGCTGTTGTTTTTGCACGTTAATATTCTAAATAAATAAATAAATAAATATTATTATTATTATTATTATTATTATTATTATTATTATTATAAGATAAATACAGTATGTCCGTATTTTTACATAGGCAATCAATGGGATGTGTATCTCTTGAGATGGGTACACGTGCTATAGATTGAACATCACTGGTGCGTCTGGCAGCGAAACCAGGTGGCCCGGATTCGATTCCCGGTTCAGGTTTTTTTTTCGGGGTTTTCCCTCAACCCAATGTGAGCAAATGCTGGAAAACTTTCGGTACTGGACCCCGGACTCATTTGACCGGCGTTATCACCTTCACCTCATTCAGACGCTAAATAACCTGAGATGTTGATACAGCGTTGTAAAATAACCTACTAAAAAAACTACCGTTTCTCTGTATGAACAGCTAACCTTATCTCTGTATTCCCTGGGACAGAATATGATCTCTACTCATGATATACTGTACAAAGGTTCGTCATTAGATTCCAGAAACTCTGAGCACATGGTAGGCCTAACTATACCGGGTAAATTCGTACAGGGAGTAAGGATGCCAAAGCCCGGATGCGCACATCTAAAAGAAGAAATGCAGGATCAATACGCCCGGTTTCTGTCGCGGCACACTTGTTTGCCGGACTAATTAGCATCGCGAACACTTAATACCCAAGCACCGGTAATTAGCGACAAGCAAGTAGTTGCACGTCTTTAGGAATTGGCAACACTGCCTCTTCCGAAGCACCGAGCCGGGGAGTTTCTGCAGAATTAAACCCAACACCAGAGAGGTCGAGCTTAATCCCGCGGTATTAAAAAGCCAATAGCTGCACAATTAAAGTTATTGCGACTCTGAAACTCGTAGCAAGTGTTCTCTAATACGTACGTAACATTTCTATGTTCATGTACGCTGTTCACAAAATTAATTGTAGACAGTACTTTCTGCTATTTTTCTCTTTGTTATAGCTTATGTCACAGTCTAGTATATACAGTCACGAAGCTCAATACGTAGTAAATATGCATCCATAGATAGTGGCTAACCACGAGGATCGCTTCATTACAGACAATGGGAAATAGTACCTGCACAATCTATTGTTCCTAGTAGGTCTACCCTCAAAACTCAAGCTTCGTGACTGTATATACTAGACTGTGCTTATATGCAAATCTAGTCTTTCAGGTAAGGCTCCCTGTAAAGCAGATTTGAATAATTTCAAGGGAAAAATTGTTCCGGTGCCGGGTATCGATCCCGGGATCTCTGGTTGAACGTACCAGCGCTCTGCCAACTGAGCTACCCGGGAACTCCACCCGACACCGTCTCAACTTTTCCCTTTTATATCCACACAACTCGCGTGGGCTGACGAAACGCCAGAGACCCACATCGAGTGCACACAATCTCTGTGTGACTTGGAATTGTGGTTTTCTGTTAACGTACACAGTGACGTATATATTATGCAAATCTAGTCTTTCAGGTAAGGCTCCCTGTAAAGCAGATTTGAATAAAAAAGTAGTGCTTATATCATTGCCAAAATTTTCTTAACTTCAAACTCTGGGTGCAAATTACTCTTACAAGCAAACATTCGGATGGGGGCAGATAAAAAAAGTTATTTTTTTTCTTCCACCATGTTAATAATGTCTAAAGAAATGCTTAGGGGAGAGTCGGGTAATATCGGACATCGGGTAATATCGTACAGTGAGTTTCTTTCATCTACCACACGATGATAGTACCTGATTGACATGGTTACGTTTCTGTGATGTCGCATAGAGAAACGTAACCATGTCATTCAGGTACTACCATATGGTGGTAGATGAAAGAAACGCACTGTCCGATATTACCCGATGTCCGATACTACCCGACTCTCCCCTATACAAATTTTAACCACTCGACCGCAATTACGAGGCCGTCCAGAAAGTGATTTTCCCTGGGGTCGTTTACAGAAAAAGCACAATTGCATGGAAAGATTAATTTGAAGCAGATACAGCAATTGTTGCTCTATTTGTCAACATATCCCCCACTGAATTGGGACATTTGTCATACCATGAGATCAATTTTTGTACCCTTGTGTCGTAAAAGTCAGCCGCCTAGGCTCGGAACCAGCATTTGACAACCATCTGCACATCTCTGTCGATCCCATGATATGAAAATTGTCTCAATTCCTGTGGGGAATAATGTTGAAAAATAGCTCAACAATTGCTGTGTCTGTTCCAATAATTTCTTCCATTGAAACTGTGTTTTCGTTCTGTTAACGGCCTCTGGCGAACTTATTTTTTACGGCCCTCGTAATTGCAGTCGAGTAACCAAAATTTGTATAAGCATTTCTTTTGACATTATTAACATGGTGAGATAAAGAGATTTAACTTTTTTATCTGCCCCCATCAGAATGTTTGTTCGTTAGAGAACGTGGAAATTTCAGGTAAAGGAAAACAGGTTGGCATCTATTAGTCCCCCTTGAGGGGAAGGGCACGGGATGGGGACTTCCCTTACATGTTGGCCGCTTAGGTGAGCCTATTGTATTGCCTAGAATTGATTGGTGTGCCGTCAAGCTTCCCGCGCTACAGATTCCCCTACGCGCCACCCCCGTACTCCCCTAAAGCCCACAGAATACTTTTACATTTTCTCGTAGAGATTACCGCGATCCCTCAACCCCGGATACACGAGCTACCATGAGCCCTCGGAACATTGCACTATCACCAGCAACTAATGACCACATATCACGGGGTCCAAGTTCGGTGGCAGCCCGCAATAGGAACAAGCCCGAAATATAGGAATGAAACGGAGATTATGATAAAAGAGGGGAAGTGTAATTATGATAGAGAAATGAGTTCGAGGTCCAACTCCGAATGTTACTCAGCAATTTTGCTTCAATTGGTTCAGGGAAAACCTCGGAAAAACCTCAACGAGATAACCTTTCCCAACCAGGATTTGAACCCTGGCTCGCTCGTTTCACGGTCTGACATTCTAACCGTTACTCCACAGCTGTGGTCAAACACATTGGATAAGTCTTGAGCAGTATTCCTATTTTTCATATCTTCCTTTCAACATCTTCCATGCTTCACGTAATCATATTCATCATAGTTTTATCATATTTCGTTTAATAGTTACATTTGACTTGTATGTATGTATGTATTAACACTACAATTGGGTATACACCCGGTGGCAGTGATATATAATATACAATAATTACAATTACATGAAATAAAATAAAATAAATGTAAATGAAATAAAATAAAATAAACGTAAATCTATAAATAGTAGATGCAATAAACCTAGGACTATAAATAGAAACTATTATATAATAACGCCTACGATAAGCAAAAGTGAATCTAACTTATAAGTACTTCTATTTCTCCCAACTATTACACTATTACCAATTTAAGTAATTACATATCACCTTAATTAATTACATAGCAACTTCATTACATACCATCTTAATTAATTGCATATCACCTTAATTTATTTACATATCAACTAAATTACATATCATCTTAATTAATTACATATCAACTTTATTAATTATATATCAACTCAATTAATTACATGACACAACTTAAATAATTACACTGCACCTCCAATTACATTTTCAGTCTAATCTTCTCAACCTTTCCTTAAATGTATTGATTTTAAGAGGACCACCCTGAAAGATTGCCGCAGGTAAGCTGTTCCAGTCTACTATTGTGCGGTTAACAAAGGAAAATTTTGCCACGTCCGTTCTTTTTTTTCTACATTTAAACTTCCTAATATGATCAGCCCTTCCTAAGTATGATGGTGTTGCTAATCCAGCATTGATATCGGTCCATGCTTTGTGTCCCATTTGTGCCTTGAATAATGCAGTGAGTCTGGTTTTTCGTCGCCTTGATTTGAGAGATTCCCACTCTAAGTCTGTTTCTATCTCCTCACCATGTCCCTTCCCCATTTTGAGATATTTTGCTGCCTTGCGTTGGACCTTTTCTATTGAATCGATTTGGTTTTGTCTGTATGGATCCCAACCTGCTGCTCCATATTCCATAACTGGGCGAACAAGGGTTTTGTACGCTAATTTTTTTTACTTTCGGTTAGATTTCTTCAGAATACGCATAGAGAAATGTAATGCTTTCCAGGCTTTCCTTGTGGTATTAGTGACTTGTTCCTCCCAACCCAGTTCGTTACTCAAGTATATACCTAGGTATTTACAAGACTTCTCAATATGCAGAGTGGACCGTAAGTAATTTAATTAATTTTAGGAGATTATTCTTTTAGATACTTGAAACAAAAAAAAGTTAAATACAATTTTGCTCGATTTTGCTTCTTTTCGAAATAAAAATACTTTTATATGTAACATTTCATAACTTGTTTTGGCAAAGCCTTTGATTTCTCAATATACTCAGCCAATTTGTGAGAGCAGGGTAGTATGATAAGATATGATTGAAGGAATTTTAGTTTTGTCCTTTAAATGTGCAGAAATTTCATCCGAACAAATATCACTTTTTAAAATTCCTTTCCAGAACGAAAAGTTATGTGTGAGAAATAAGCCCCATGATACTTACTTACTGGCTTTTAAGGAACCGGGAGGTTCATTGCCGCCCTCACATAAGCCCGCCATTGGTCCCTATCCTGAGCAAGATTAATCCATTCTCTATCATCATATCCCACCTCCCTCAAATCCATTTTAATATTATCTTCCCATCTATGTCTCGGCCTCCCTAAAGGTCTTTTTCCATCCGGTCTCCCAACTAGCACTTTATATGCATTTCTGGATTCGCCCATACGTGCTACATGCCCAGTCCATCTCAAACGTCCGGATTTAATGTTCCTAATTATGTCAGGTGAAGAATACAATGCGTGCAGTTCTGTGTTGTGTAACTTTCTCCATTCTCCTGTAACTTCATCCCTCTTAGCCCCAAATATTTTCCTAAGCACCTTATTCTCAAACATCCTTAACCTATGTTCCTCTCTCAGTGTGAGAGTCCAAGTTTCACAACCATAAATAACAACAGGAAGTATAACTGTTTTATAAATTCTAACTTTCAGATTTTTTGACAGCAGACTGGATGATAGAAGCTTCTCAACCGAATAATAACAGGCATTTCCCATATTTATTCTGTGCTTAATTTCCTCCCGAGTATCATTTATATTTGTTACTGTTGCTCCAAGATATTTGAACTTTCCATCTCTTCAAAAGATAAATTTCCAATTTTTATATTTGAATATCATACAATATTCTGGTCACGAGGCATAATCATATACTTTGTCTTTTCGGGATTTACTTCCAAACCTATCTCTTTACTTGCTTCCAGTAAAATTCCCGTGTTTTTCCTAATCGTTTGTGGATTTTCTCCTAACATATTCACGTCATCCGCATAGACAAGAAGCTGATGTAACCCGTTCAATTCCAAACCATATCTGTTATCTTGGACTTTCCTGATGGCATACTCTAGAGCAATAAGCCTCATGATATAAATTGTAATTGTTTACGCAATGGTGACACGTTAAGGTCTAATATGGTCAAAACATTCTTCCTTCTAGAATGTATTTGGGTCATTCCATACAAAATTTTAAGAATATGTCAGCGATGTCATGAATTTTTTTGGGCTTTTAATGTAATAATGTTGTTATGAAAATAAATTAAACTGCCAACTATGACCGCCATATCATTAATATTTTAAACATACGGATGACTGAAAAATGGGTGGCAGTTACATGTTATCCATCATTTAAAATATTCTAGACACCCTGTATGAAGTATCATCGAAACTAAACAGTCGCCATTGTAAACCTGAAAAACCATATTTTAATACCTCAAATACTAATCCGAATAATATTAAGGTATACTCATAAAAACATCTCATTGAAAAAAAAATAAATAGCTTTATATTCGAATGCAACAAATTACATTCATGCGAATTTCATTCATATTAAAGAAAATCTTATTCCTAATCCATCTCCCAAGTTTTATGACTTTATCTCAAAAAACCTGTGAATAAATAAATTAATAAAATTATCAATTTTGTTCCGATGGTTTAAAGTCACTTGCTATGTTAAAGGTTATGTTTTATTTAACGACGCTCGCAACTGCAGAGGTTATATCAGCGTCGCCGGATGTGCCGGAATTTTGTCCCGCAGGAGTTCTTTTACATGCCAGTAAATCTACCGACATGAGCCTGTCGCATTTAAGCACACTTAAATGCCATCGACCTGGCCCGGGATCGAACTCGCAACCTTGGGCATAGAAGGCCAGCGCTATACCAACTCGCCAACCAGGTCGACTCGCTTGCTATGCGTGGCGGTCGCAGCGATAGCGAGACTTCATAACGATGAGTAATCTCAAACGTCCGTCTCCCTGACCTTGATCGCGCAACATTCTGTACGACGGGAGAGCCTACCTGCTGAGCTCCTTTGTTCCGGTGAGTTATTTTTATTAAAATCTGACATGATATTTAAGTCAACATTCTGAAATTTTGAAAGTGGATTCAATATATCTTAAAGAATTAAACACATGTATTTTCGTCTGTAAAAATTAATTGCATTTTGTGTTCTATATTTTTTTTAAATCATTTTACGGTGGGTAACTATTAAAAAAATTATATTTTTTCATTTTAAGGGCATTTATAAACAAGGCTCTCCTTTTTCGAATTGCATTGAAATCACTTTTCTATCTTCCTTTAAATTCTGATTGCTGCCAAACAGTATGAAAGATATAAATATAGTATTGTTTGAAATTCATATTCAGAACATACAAAATAACCTACTACAATATTTTTAACTTTTGAGATATCAACCATACTTTTTTTTGCATTGAATGACCCATTTACAGGTTACTGAAAAATACATAACAACTAGTGTAGTGGCGAGCCCAAGAAAAATAAACACTGTAGTTAGCTTGTGAAATAGCCGACTTGATAACTCAGTTGGTAGAATGCTGGATTACAGCGTCAACGGACGATAGCGGAGTTGTGTTTGTGGTGGACAAAGGCAAGACTTTGAGAGTTTTTCTTGGGTTATCCTGTTTTCTCCTTGTCATTTCATCCCATTACGCTTCACTGGTTCCGATCTGGACGTGTACTAAACCTTCCACTGCCCAAAAAATAAGTAGGCACAGGATACTCGAATGTAATGTAGACGTGTTTGTGATAATTGCCTCTTAAAGAGTGGATGGAATCGGTTCAAGGAGAAGTTATAAACATATCATTCCGAAGAGCTACAATTTCCCAGTTTCCCATCCCTTTATGTGATGAATGCCAAGTGACACATAGGCCTATGATCCTGTAATAATTCCTGCATATCAGGTAAAACTTCTCATATATCTATATTAATATTTTTACAGTTATTTTATATTAAATTTGGATTTATTCTCTGCTTGAAGTTTTAAATAGTGAATTATGTGTGCGGGAATTCGCATAATAAGCATGGCTACTCTGTTTTCACGTGACGGAGGCATGCACTGTTTATTAATTCGGCGACACGTGTTGGATGCATCACTCTCTATCTATCTTCATCTCTCACGCACATCATGTTGAAGGGTACTTGGTTTGATCACTTGACACTGACGCCTTCCTGTCAGATAGGATACGCCAGAGTAGATGCAAAGGCTTTCTTTCCTTTCTTTCTTTCATTCTGTCTTTTTTCTTTCTTTTTTTCCTTTCAATGTTTCTTTTTTAGACGCTCTTTTATTTCCTTATTTCTCTTTCTCCCTTTATCTATCTTTTTCTCTGTTTTTAGTTTTGTCATTATTACTCTTCTTTTTTCTTTCTTTCTTTCTTACAATATTTCTCTACTTCTTTCTCTTTCTTCCTTTATTTATCCTTTTCTCTGTTTATCTCTTATTTTTCCTTTCTTTATTTCTCTTTCTTTTTTCTTCCTTTCTCTCTTTTATTCTTTCTCTGTCTGTCTATTCTTCTCTCTTTCTTCCGTTCACTTTCTTTCCATCTTTTCTTTCTTTCTTTCTTTCTTTCTTTCTCTTTCTTCCCATCTTTTCTTTCTTTCGTTTGTTTGTTTGTTTCTTTCTTTTCCCTTCTTTTTTTCTTTTTTGTTTGTTTGTTTCTTTTGTTTGTTTGTTTTTCTGTCCTTTCTTTCTTTTTTCCTTTCTTTCTTTTTCCTTTCTTTCTTTTGTTTGTTTGTTTCTTTGTTTCTTTCTTTTTTCTTTCTTTCTTTTGTTTGTTTGTTTGTTTCTTTCTTTCTTTTTCTTTCTTTCTTTCTTTTTCTTTCTTTTCCTTTCTTTCTTTCTTTCTTTTGTTTGTTTGTTTCTTTTTTCTTTCTTTCTTTTTTTTGTTTGTTTGTTTCTTTCTTTTGTTTGTTTGTTTCCTTCTTTCTTTCGTTTGTTTGTTTCTTTCTTTCTCTTTCTTCCCATCTTTTCTTTTTTTCTTTTTGTTTGTTTGTTTCTTTTGTTTGTTTCTTTTTTCTTTTTGTTTGTTTGTTTGTTTGTTTGTTTCTTTCTTTCTTTCTTTCTTCCTTTCTTTCTTTCTTTCTTTCTTTCTTTCTTTCTTTCTTTCTTTCTTTCTTTCTTTCTTTCTTTCTTTCTTTCTTTCGTTATATGTTTCCACATAGGCCCAATCCTCCACACTTTGATATTCTAGTGATATTAATTATTGTATTTAATTTTTAAAATATTTTTTCCTGTATTGTTTATCACGTAATGTCTATAATGTGAGAACATATGCTACATATTAACTTTTTTTTTTCTTTTTAGTGCATCTAAAATTTGTGTTTATTTATTGCTTTGCACTTCACTATTGATTTAATTTTGTCGTTTTATATTTTTATGCATTTTGTATATTTCACTCACTTTGAATTACTGTTTACACTTTATTAAACTTTTTTCTTTCTTTCTATATGTTGTATTATGTCTAATTTTTATTGACTTATTGTTTCCATTTTATTACGGTTATCTCTTCCCATTTTTTGTGTTGTTATGTTATGTTTTTTATTTAACGACGCTCGCAACTGCAGAGGTTATATCAGCGTCGCCGGATGTGCCAGAATTTTGTCCCGCAGGAGTTCTTTTACATGCCAGTAAATCTACTGACATGAGCCTGTCGCATTTAAGCACACTTAAATGCCATCGACCTGGCCCGGGATCGAACCCGCAACCTTGGGCATAGAAGGCCAGCGCTATACCGACTCGCCAACCAGGTCGACTTTTGTGTTGTATATTTGGTATATTTGTAATGCTCTTTGTATCGAAGTTTTTCACCTGGTTGAATGTGAGGCAAGGACCTATGGCCTTAACTCAGCCAGATTAGATGAAACGATTATTATTCTTTTCATTCTTCATTTGTAATAACCGTTCCTGGCGTGATGAAAGAAGTGGAGCACATAATGTTGCTACTAAATTGCATATAGTCTAATCACTTTTGAAAAGTGGAACAGCTCTCATAAAGTTTCATTTTACAGACACTGTAGTCATAATTGAAATACGTGTAATTCTCTTTTGACGTCGTCGCTTAATTTTCTATCTAAAGCCCATAACCCGCTATGAACCTTAAAAACTTCATTTCCGCGGCTATATTTCATTGTTCCTCTTTTTTGTCAGAGTCCATTATTCAACTCCATAACTACGCTGAAATTATCACTCTGTAAAATTTTAAAACTTTCCTTCCTAAAGTATATTAAAATTATTATTTTAGAGTACATAATTATTATTATTACTGTATTATTATTATTATTATTATTACTATTATTTCTTGTATTGGATACATTTATACCCCAAATAAAAAGGCGCTTATCTTGTTCATTTCTATTATCGTCAATTGACGAAAATTTCAACATCTGACTTAGTTGCTTAGCGACGGAAATAAGCTACGACACACTATTCTAACGTCACTTGCTTAGCAAAGATCAGAGCGAAACGTTTACGTTCAAGTATCAAATGGGTAATTTGTAACGAAAATTCCAACAACTGACATAAATAGCTTAGCAACAGCATTGAGTTGTGTAAGACTCTTAGCCACGGTAGGACTAATCTGACGTCACTTGCTTAGCAACGGATCGGAGTGAAATGTTTTCGCTCGAGTGTCGAATAACATGTTAAGAATATATCAATATCTGACGTCAGTTGCTTAGAACAGATAGCGGTGAAACTGTTTTGTACGAGTGTCAAATGAATAAAATGTTACGTATATACCAATATCTGATGTCAGTTAGCAACGGATCGGAGGGAAATGTTTTCGCTCGAGTGTCGAATAATACGTTACGAATATATCAACATCTGATATCAGTTGCTTAGCAACGGATCGGAGTGAAACTGTTTTGCACGAGTGTCAAATGAATAAAATGTTACGAATATATCAATATCTAACGTCAGTGGCTTAGCAACGGATCAGAGTGAAACTGTTTTGTACGAGTGTCAAATGAATAAAATGTTACGTATATACCAATATTTGATGTCAGTTACTTAGCAACGGATCGGGGAGAAATGTTTTCGCTCGAGTGTCGAATAATACGTTACAAATATATCAACATCTGACATCAGTTGCTCAGCAACGGATCGGAGTGAAACTATTTTATACGAGTGTAAAATTAATAAAATGTTACGAATAATTCAACATCTGACGTCAGTTGCTCAGCAACGGATTGGAGTGAAACTGTTTTATACGAATGTGAAATGAATAAAATGTTACGTATATACCAATATCTGATGTCAGTTAGCAACGGATCGGAGGGAAATGTTTTCGCTCGAGTGTCGAATAATACGTTACGAATATATCAACATCTGACATCAGTTGCTTAGCAACGGATCGGAGTGAAACTGTTTTGCACGAGTGTCAAATGAATAAAATGTTACGAATATATCAACATCTAACGTCAGTGGCTTAGCAACGGATCGGAGTGAAACTGTTTTGTACGAGTGTCAAATGAATAAAATGTTACGTATATACCAATATTTGATGTCAGTTACTTAGCAACGGATCGGGGAGAAATGTTTTCGCTCGAGTGTCGAATAATACGTTACAAATATATCAACATCTGACATCAATTGCTCAGCATCGGATCGGAGTGAAACTATTTTATACGAGTGTAAAATTAATAAAATGTTACGAATAATTCAACATCTGACGTCAGTTGCTCAGCAATGGATTGGAGTGAAACTGTTTTATACGAATGTGAAATGAATAAAATGTTACGTATATACCAATATCTGATGTCAGTTACTTAGCAACGGATCGGAGGAAAATGTTTTCGCTCGAGTGTCTAATAATACGTTACGAATATATCAACATCTGACATCAGTTGCTTAGCAACGGATCGGAGTGAAACTGTTTTGCACGAGTGTCGAATGAATAAAATGTTACGAATATATCAACATCTAACGTCAGTGGCTTAGCAACGGATCGGAGTGAAACTGTTTTGTACGAGTGTCAAATGAATAAAATGTTACGTATATACCAATATTTGATGTCAGTTACTTAGCAACGGATCGGGGAGAAATGTTTTCGCTCGAGTGTCGAATAATACGTTACAAATATATCAACATCTGACATCAGTTGCTCAGCAACGGATCGGAGTGAAACTATTTTATACGAGTGTAAAATTAATAAAATGTTACGAATAATTCAACATCTGACGTCAGTTGCTCAGCAACGGATTGGAGTGAAACTATATTATACGAATGTGAAATGAATAAAATGTTACGTATATACCAATATTTGATGTTAGTTACTTAGCAACGGATCGGAGTGAAACTGTTTTATGCAAGTGTAAAATGAATAAAATGTTACGAATAATTCAACATCTGACGTCAGTTTCTTAGGAACGACAAAGATTTACGGCACAGTATTCTAACGTCACTTGCTTAACAACGGATCACAGCGAAACGTTTATGCTCGATTTAAAAAAAAAAATGAAATGTTAAGAAAATTCCAAAATTTGACGTCAGATGCTTAGCAACAGGAATGGGATAATTCACACTTTTCTGTCGTCACTTACTTAGCAACGGTTCAGCGTGAAACGATTATGTTCCAGTGTTAAATGAATAAAGAATTACAAAAATTTCAACTTTCGACATCAGATGTTTAGCAATGGCAATGAGATACGTCACACTAATCTATCGTAACTTGTTTAACCACTGATCAATGTGAAACGCTGGTGCTTGAATATCAAAGGAATACATTGATATTATGTTTGGAAGAGGGTTAGTCTTACTTCCATGCAAGAATTATATTTCTTACTAGCCGTATCCGTGCGCTCCGCTGCACCCGTTAGAAATAAATATAAAGTAATTACATAATTAAAATAGGACGTTTGATCCAGGGAACATTCGTGTTTGATAGAAGGATAAATCGTTTAATATGTTACTCAATTTAAATTGCATCCAAATAATTAAAATGCGATAATTTTGGTCCAGAGACACTCATTTGGTACAATGACAATTCCTTTAACCTGTTTCTTAATTTTTATTACATGCAACCATAGTTTAATGAAGATTGACATCATTTAGATTTAATGTGTAAATTTTATTTTACTTGTTATAGGTTTCCATTGAATTACGGTAATAACTTAATTTTAACCCTTGTTTTCTAGTATTCAGTAAATGGCGCTTGGCCCACTATGGTTGTGAACCCTTCAAATAACTTAAATTATATTATATAATATTACATATTATATTATATTATATTATGTTATATTATATTATATTATATTATATTATATTATATTATATTATATTATATTATATTATATTATATTATATTATATTATATCAGAAGTTACTGTAATAACATTATATCATTATGTCCATCTAGAGAAACTACACTTTCCAATGGTGAATTAATAATTAATTATACAAATCGGTTAATTTAGCTTCCGATATTACTTCATACAAACACAGAAATATTCTCTGTAGGCTATCTTTCATAGCTTTCGATTGTTGCTGTCCAAGGCCCCTTATAGACGAAGTCATTTGTTTTTTAATTAATTTCACGGCCTTATATGGCAGTTATTTTAATTTTAAAACTCATTTATCTCATTAAATATCAGTCCTATCAAAATTTTTTAAGGAATAACACTTATCGCAAATTATTTTTAAAGAAACTTTTGTCATGTAACATTTTTCATAAAAATCAATAATAAGCGAGATATTTCGATTTATTTAATTCAGGCCCCGTTATAACCCCCCTTTTAAATAATGTATTTTGAATGCCATATAGCCTAAAACCTAAGTTACAACGAACTTAATATATATTCAAATTTTCATCTAAATCCGTTCAGCCATTATCGCGTGAAAAGTTAACAAACATACAGACAGACAGACAGACAGACAGACAGACAGACAGACAGACAGACAGACATACAAATAAAAATTTCAAAAAGGCGATTTTCGGTTTCAGGGTGGTTAATTATATATGTTAGGACCAATTATTTTTGGAAAATCGAAAATTACCAGAAAAATTTCGGCTACAGATTTATTATTAGTATAGATTTCTCTTATCATAGATCCATACCATCGCTTTTCCAATAAACCAATTTATATGAAACATAATATTATTTCTATTATAAATACGAGTACTTCAGATGGTTATAATTAAACTAACGGTGTTCAGCGTGGCACAACACGGACTGTAATTATCGTAGAAGTGTGAAACCTCGTAGATATGCTAATTAACCCTTAAATTCGCAAAGTATCCTATCTTATAGGATATAACGGGTTGATAGGCTATCTATATATATATATATAATTTGAATTGGTACTGGAAATTACAGGAAAACGGCTGAACGGATTTTAATAAATGACCCCTCATTTTAAAGCCTGGAACCCAACGTTTTTCAGAAAAATAGTAGTTTTCAGTAAAATGTCAATTTTCCTACATTATTTTCCTATTTTCCAAAAATCCATCTGTCGTCAGTTTTGAGAACTAATTGCATTTTAGCACATTTTAGAATAAAACAAAACACACACTACAGTAAACAATAGGCTATTACACGAAGGCCATGGTCTGCAGGATTGCTGACATATTTAGAATTTAAATTCAATTGGTTATTAAATCTTCAAGACTTACTAAAATAATTTACAGGTCTGATTCTGCGGTGTTTAATTTTCTGTGTAAAACTGTGTATTGAATATTAAAATCTACAAAACTTGAGGTGGTTTGATGACATTATTACCATTAGAAATGATATATTATTATAGTTAATGCCATGATGTGACTATTTTTCATTAATTATACATATTAATACTATATTGATGATGTGAAAGTGAAACGTTTTGGGGTTGTATAAGTAGATGTAGAGAATATGTTAAATTAAATCTTCATTTCTATAATTTACTGAGTAGCGGCTATATAATTAGTATATATGTATATGTATATGTATGTATGTATGTATGTGTATATATATGTATGTATATATAACTGCAAAACTTACGTAAGATAATAATATTGTTATTAAAAATCAAATATTTTTATAGTTATTAATCAAGTGGAGTTGGGTCTTTTTCATATAGGCTACATAATGGCGGTGTGGTATAGATATTTATATGAGTCACTCTGTTCTGTATTGGCTCGAGAAAGCTAAAAAATTACAGTTAATAAGGAAAGACCAAAAGGTATTACTTATAAAATAAGAGGCCTACAAAATTTTGTTGTCTCTCGATCATTTCAGCAAGATCTCTTAGCAGGATACATTTCAAGGTAGTTCACGAAACATGCAGCAGCTATACCAAGATGCTATGTCTATTGTTCGGAAACATAGCAAACCTGTTTTTTTTTATCTTTCACCTACAATCCACATTGACCTGAAATAGCTATTGCTTTACTCCCACATGAAAAACCCACTGATCATTCTGACATTGTTACTTGCGTTTTCGCGTTGAAACTCAAAAAGTGAAGGTGAATAGGTTCAAGAAAAAATATTAGGCATAAAAAGCCATTCAGAGGTAGTATGTTTCATTATTATGGAAGCAAATAACTTTCAAAATGTCTGGCATTCTTTATCTAAACTAATAATAAATCTGTAGCCGAAAATTTTCTGGTAATTTTCGATTTTCCAAAAATAATTGGTCCTAACATATATAATTAACCACCCTGAAACCGAAAATAGCTTCTTTGAAAATTTTGTTTCTATCTCTGTCTGTCTGTCTGTCTGTCTGTATGTATGTATGTTTGTTACCTTTTCACGCGATAATGGCTGAACGGATTTCGATGAAAATTGGAATATAAATTAAGTTCATTGTAAGTTAGATTTTAGGCTATATGGCATTCAAAATACATTATTTAAAAGGGGGGTTATAAGTGGGCCTGAATTAAATAAATCGAAATATCTCGCTTATTATTGATTTTTGTGAAAAATGTTACATAACAAAAGTTTCTTTAAAAACAACTTCCGATAAGTTTTATTCCTTGAAAAAGTTTGATAGGACTGGTATTTAATGAGATAAATGAGTTTTAAAATTAAAATAACTGCCATCTAAGGCCGTGTAATGAATTAAAAAACAAATGACTTCGTCTATAAGGGGCCTTGGACAGCAACAATCGAAAGCTATGAAAGATATCCTACACATAATGTTTCTGTGTTTGTATGAAGTAATATCAGAAGCTAAATTAATCGATTTGTATAATTAATTATTAATTCACCATTGGAAAGTGTAGTTTCTCTAGATGGACATAATGCTATAATGTTATTACAGTAACTTCTGAGTGAATCGAGGACAGATAAGATTAAAATAGCTTCTTATGTACAGAAAACTTGATAGGCTATTCTGTACATTCGTTTCCTGTATTTCCTAAAATAATTTTTATGACCAAATGAGTGATTTCTGGATCAAAATGATCGCATTTTAATTATGCAAATACAATTTAAATTAAGTAACATAATAAACGGTTTACCTTTATATCAAACACGAATGTTCCCTGGATCAAATGTCCTATTTTAATTATGTAATTACTTTATATTTATTTGTAACGGGTGCAGCGGAGCGCACGGGTACGGCTAGTTGAAAATAAATATGAAACACTTTTATTTGAACGTCTAATGAACTTAGTGTGCAGTATTTGCTGCACAAGCCACTAGTATGCTGTAATTTTAATAGTACAATAGAAAAAAAATTTGTAGGAAAATTAAAATTTCACAATAATACTATATTGTACGACATAATATGAATTATGGACATTACGGCAGTTGTTTTCTTTACAGTCCGACACGGTTTAATAAACTTGTTTGAGAAATGAAGTTTTGACAATTTAAGGGTTAAGCAATGTAGCTATAGAAAAATTTTAACGTTCAACCATATTCACAATCCTTATAAAAAGAATCAATTCGTTAAAAATCTAAATATCACGGTAACAATCAACCGATAACATGAATGCTTCACGTAATTATAGGGATCCTATGAATCCCTTGCGACTTCTTTTATTAAAGGAAGATAGCGACACAGCTAGAGTGGAGTGGGAAACTTCATTGTGGGTGTATGAGGTGACGACAGCTTTTCTGTTATACGACAGTTGAAACCTGGACAGTAAGTGCATTAGAGCAACTAATACAATCGAGATGGAGTTCCTCAGAAGCACAACAGTCCCTTTTGTCACAAAACAAATAAGAGCACAACTAAAAAGTGTGAAATCTCTGAGAAAGTAGGACAATGCATACTGGAGAAACATGTGGCCATGGGACTCTGAGAAGAGCAAGGAGAGACAATTTTGAGACGGGACGGAGCTAATCCTTGTCGGAGCTGCTTATAATCCCAGAAGACTAAAATAGCGAAGTACGTTAACATGTAAATGTTGTTAGAGTAAGCTTCAGAACTTAAGAAAAGACAATATCATGTTCCCAGAGGACATGTGTGCTTCCTTCTAACGCTAGTCCTCTGTCACCAATATCGCTAGTCTAGGCTGTTATAAATTCAATACATGTTAGATGCAAGAAATTGAGTTTTTTATAATTTAAATTTTAATGTGCAACGTTTTTTTTCTGTGTACGACTCAAGAAAAATTGTAACAAAAATTACAATATTGCCCTTTATGCGAGTTGCGTCTACGCCACCTGCGTTATACAGGGTGGACAAAAGAAAACTGGCCAGGAAAATCTGTAATATTTACATTTATATATATATATATATATATATATATATATATATATATATATATATATACACAAGTAGTTATAAGACTCTTTAAGACTGACCTTTATTAATGAACATCACAGAAGATGCATCGAAATCACGGTTTCCTGCATCGTCAGGATCATTTCTACGCCTTGATTACACAACTTTTAACACTATATCACTTTGGAATATGTATTCTGTACGGACACCATTACAAAACAAAACTACTCCACATACGATAACAAATATTACACTCAAACCGAAGGCCTAGCCATGGGATCACCTATTTCCAGCATAGTAGCAGAAATATTCCTGCACAACAATAAACGGGCATATAAACTAAACAAAGACAACAACAAATACGCAAACAACGTCATACATTGGCACAGATACGTAGAGGACATACTAATACTATGCAAAGGAAACAAAAGACAGATCCAAAACCTGCATCAACACATAAACAAAATACATCCAAAGCTATACTATACATTAGAAATTGAAAGCAACAAATCCATAAATTTTCTAGACATAACAATAACAAAAGTCGACAACAAACACACATTCAAAATCTACAGAAAATCCACAACAACAACACACATACACAACACATCCAATCACCCAATACAACATAAACAAGCTGCATTCCGAACAATGGTACAGTCCACGGTACGGTCAGCGCGTCTAGCCGCGAAACCAGGTGGCCCGGGTTCAAATCCCGGTCGGGGCAAGTTACCTGGTTGAGATTTTTTCCGGGGTTTTCCCTCAACCCAGTACGAGTAAATGCTGGGTAACTTTCGGTGCTGGACTCCGGACTCATTTCACCGGCTTTATCACCATTTCATTCAGACGCTAAATAACCTAGATGTTGATACAGCGTCGTAAAATAAACCAATAAAATAAATAAATAAACAATGGTACACAGACTACTCAACATACCAATGAGCAAACAAGACTACAAAGAAGAGCTAAACACAATCAAATGTATAGCACTAGAAAACGGATAGGTATAACCCTAACATAACAGACAACATAATAAGGAAAACGAAACATAATCATAAAAAACATAAGAATACAATACAAACACAAGAACACAAAAAATACATCACACTAACATACGGAAACAAAAACATACACAAGATTGCAACTTCATTCAAGAAACTAAACTACAACATCGCATACAGAACAAATAATACTCTACAAAAGCATCTTAACACACAAACAACACAAACAAACAAATACAACCATACAGGCGTATACAAACTCAAATTCAACAGCTGCAACAACTTCTACATAGGACAGACAGGCAGATCATTTCAAACACGTTACAAAGAACACATCACAGCCATAACAAAACTACAAAACACTTCCAATATGCAGAACACATCACAAGTGCTAACCACACCTACAGAGACATAAACACAGACATGGAAATTCTACACATTCAACCGAAGAGCCAGAAACTAAACACAATACAACAATACGAAATATATATAGACACACACAAACACATCCAAATAAAATTCTTAACACACAAGTCAATTTCGGAACACACACACTCTTTGACTTCACATTACACTACACAAATACACCCCCACAGGAAACACAAACGCCAAGACCAGCACCAATCAGTTCTGAAGATAGCCCATAACAGGCTAAAACTAGTTAACCGGTATTGTAATATTTGAGCCATCAAGAGCAGAGGTAGTGTAAGTCAAAAATTGGTAATGAGGTTTAAAGTAAACATTCTGTAAAATACAGCGCAAAGGAGTAATTAATATTCAATTTATTCAAACTATTAATAGTTAGTGGATAGCATGAAAGACATATTAATTACCACTTTGCGTTGTATTTTACAAAATTGTTACTTTAAACCTCATCATCCAATTTTGACTTGCAATACTTCTGCTCTGAACGGCTCTTTTAACACGCGGAAGATTTATATAATACATATTCCCAAGAAATTTCTCATGCTATCATAATAGCTTTATAATAATAAATTAATATTATCCATACACTCACGGACAGGAGAACGCGAATTCGATTATGCGCACTGTTCAAAACATACAGAGGTGAGGCTGCCTGGAGAGAAATAAAAAATAGGTTGCAGCCGCCAAATTACTCTTCAAGGAACGACCACTCATATAAATTGAGGGAAAGAAGGCAGAGGACGGACACTGGAAAGTTTTCTTTTCTCAATCGTACTATCAGGGACTGGAATGCTTTATCAGCAGACTTACTAAAGGCTTTACCAACAACCAAAAAGTATTTAAAAATAGGCTTAAGGACTTTACCAATAAACGGTAATTATACACAGTATTTAAAGGGTGTAAATGATATTTTGTGCGAGATCGTGCTTATTTGCTTGTTTTCCGCACAGAACCAATACGCGGTAAGTGTGAAATACCACATTCAGTATTCCCAACGTAACACACATAACAATTTCCCTCTTCTTACCGCTTAAGCGCGACATTCATTTTACTGCTTTAGGCTTTTAACATATTATTTTTAGAGACGTTTAACATAGTAATAATTGTAAATTGGAAACTTACCACTGCACTTTCACCTAAATTGCAATGTTAATTATTGTTTTTAAATATTTGCAAAAATTAAGTAAAGTCTACTACTTCACGAAACTTATTGCATTCCTGATACAAGTAACATTAAGGAAGCCGTGAAAAAATCAACGAGATTCCAGATGCCGATGTTATTACTGCAATATGTTATATAAATAATATTGTTGAAATATTAAAATGAAAAAAATTAATCATTACATAACCTTACCGTTTGCTTTAAGTTCGCATTTATAGACTGGGGGAAAAAAAGACGGATGTATATCACGGCCTGCTGGAGTATAGTAAACACAGAAAACATTTTACAGCAACAATGTTGAAGAAAGATATTTTGGTGTTCCGAAGTTGGCGTCATTAAACAGAAACCAACATGGAGATTTCATTGCAACTAATTAGGTATGTAATAAACGATCTTCGCACAAAATAATGTACGATACACGAACATGAAAACGTCAACATACCGCTCTTGTAACGTATATTACTATTGTTATTGAAGCGCTGTATCAGTGAAGAATTATGTTGTGTCAGTGGAGTGTGTTGTGTAAGTGAAACGTGTTCCTGTCAGTGAAGCTTTATAGTTTATAGTGGCAGTGCAAAGTATTTGAACAGTGAAATGTTTTTGAAGTGTTAGTGAAATCAGGATAGAATCAGTGAAATGTGTCGTAGTTCCCGTGCAGTGAGTGAGTTGACAGCGAAATGAGTGTAATGTGGAAAGGTACTTGTGCAGATATGAACATATCATACTCGTGGGTTTTAGTTCGAACTTAGGTTTAAGATACAAATTAGATTTATTTTAAATGCTATTTTAAGTGATCGTGCTTCATTTAATTTAGGATATTCCCTATTATTATTATTATTATTATTATTATTATTATTATTATTATTATTATTATTATTATTATTATTATTATTATTATTAGTAGTAGTAGTAGTAGTAGTAGTAGTAGTAGTAGTAGTAGTAGTAGTAGTAGTAGTATTAATTATTGGTATTATTATTAACTGTATTTTTAATTAATAAGTTTATTATTGTCATTATTGAGTGTAATTAGTTACCACTGCCACCGGGTATATACCCTTTGCAGTGTGAATAAATACACACATACACAACTACTACTACTACTTACTGGCTTTTAAGGAACCCGTAGGTTCATTGCCGCCCTCACATAAAACCGCCATTGGTCCCTATCCTGTCCAAGATTAATCCAGTCTCTACCATCATATCCCACCTCCCTCAAATCCATTTTAATATTATCTTCCCATCTACGTCTCGGCCTCCCCAAAGGTCTTTTTCCCTCCGGCCTCCCAACTAACACTCTATATGCATTTCTGGATTCGCCCATATGTGCTACATGTCCTGCCCATCTCAAACGTCTCGATTTTATGTTCCTAATTATGTCAGGCGAAGTATACAATGCGTGCAGCTCTGCGTTGTGTAACTTTCTCCATTCTCCTGTAACTTCATCCCTCTTAGCCCCAAATATTTTCCTAAGAACCTTATTCTCAAACACCCTTAATCTCTGTTCCTCTCTCAAAGTGAGAGTCCAAGTTTCACAACCATGCAGAACAACCGGTAAAATAACTGTTTTGTAAATTCTAACTTTCAGATGTTTTGACAACAGATTAGATGACAAAGCTTTTCAACCGAATAATGACAGGCATCTCCCATATTTATTCTGAGTTTAATTTCCTTCCGAGTGTCATTTATATTTGTTACTGTTGCTCTAAGATATTTGAATGTTTCAACCTCATCGAAGGATAAATCTCCAATTTTTATGTTTCCATTTAGTACAATATTCTTGTCACGAGACATAATCATATGCTTTGTCTTTTCGGGATTTACTCCTAAACCTATCTCCTTTACTTGTTTCAAGTAAAATTCCCGTGTTTTCCCTAGTCGTTTGTGGATTTTCTCCTAACATATTCACGTCATCCGCATAGACAAGAAGGTGATGTAACCCGTTCAATTCCAAACCCTGCCTGTTATCCTGAACTTTCCTAATGGCATATTCTAGAGCACCTCCCTGCTTAGCCCGCAGTGAATTGGAAAAGCATCAGATAGAAAATGGCCTATACGGACTCTGCTGTAAGTTTCACTAAGACATACACACATACCCAAATGGATCAGCCTTTACAATTTATACACGTATAACGGGAAAAATGCATCATGCCAAAATGTCTAATTTTGAATTAAGTGTAATCTCAAATAATGTCTACTGTCTGTAAACTCTGCAGTAAATGTAACGACGCCAAAACACGAACCAGGAGTCAGTGACACGCTGCTCCTTGCAAGGAAGGCTGCGAATAGTTGCTAAGAGCTCAAGGGAGGGGTCAGAAGCCTAAGTGCGTAATTGTGCCTTGCTTTTTGCAAGGGAGCCGATGGCAGTGTAGTGTGACGCGTGAATGTGGGAAGTCTGAAGCAAGACTCACCTTTATCGGGCAAATGGGTCGCGTTCCGATAGGAAAT
This sequence comes from Periplaneta americana, assembly GCF_040183065.1. Taxonomy (NCBI): domain Eukaryota; kingdom Metazoa; phylum Arthropoda; class Insecta; order Blattodea; family Blattidae; genus Periplaneta; species Periplaneta americana. Next base: position 184,583,933 of record NC_091119.1, read on the forward strand.
GGAGTGGAAATGAAACAATTGTGAGCTGCAGTACGTGTCTGGAACTTATGTACCGAGCTGCAGTAACTCTCCCTTTCTATTGGGGTATAAAACCGAAACTTGAGCAAAGTGCTGCCTGCCGACTCTGTGCGTGGAAATTAAAAAAAAAAGAGGGAAGAAACTAAATCCGCAATTCCACTGTTTTAGCTCCCTCTCCTTCTTCTAATAGGGAACACGAACGCAATATAAAACGAATTCTCGATTCTACTTGATGTGTTACACGTCTTACATAGATTTAAGTTCGCGTTTGCTCAAGAGATCAGCTGTTTTTCATTTAATTAGTAGTTACGAAGTTTAAATTTTATTTATTATTTTTTATCGTTTGTTCCTTATTTTATTTTTCTTATTCTTTTCCACTTGTATTATGTATTTTATATGTGGGCCTACTGCTTCCTTTCATTATTAAATGCTCTTATTCTTCTTCTGTCTGCTTTCCATATTTACAAATTCTTTCTCATAAACAAAGTAAAAAAATTGTGAACAATATTAATTTTTCCTTAATTCTTTCTTTCTTACTTGTTTATTAATTTCTTTCTTATTACCTTCCTCCCTTCCTTTATTTTTCTTCATTTCTTTATTTGTTTCTTTCTTTTATTCTTTCTTCCTTCCTTTTTCTTTTCTTTCTTCGTTCCTTTATCTCTTTTCTTCCTGTCTTCTTTCTTTTCTTTCTTTGCGCATCTCGTAACAGGGAATCAAAACTCCTGCTTAATTTGATGTTAAAAACTGGTCATTAAGTGAATTTCCAGCTGAATAAATAAAGAATTATCAACATTTATAGAGGTTACTAATCTGCCAAAGATACTGTACGTTTGAGGTATAACAAATTGTGGCTAACATCATTCGTTTTGAAAGAAAGGAAGAAAGGAACGAAGGAAGAAAGAGAGGAAGAAAGGAAGAAAGAGAGGAAGAAAGGAAGGAAGAGAGGAAGAAAGGAAGGAAGAGAGGTAAGGAAGAGAGGAAAGGAAAGAAGGAAGGAAGAAAGTAAGGGAGAAAGAAAGGAATGAAGGAAAGAAGGAAGAAAGGAATGGAAGGAAGACAGGAAAGGAAGGAAGGAAGGAAGGGAGGAAAGGAATGGAAGAAAGGAAGGAAGGGAGGAAAGGAATGGAAGAAAGGAAGAAAGGAAGGAAGAGAGTGATGGAAGAAAGAAAGAAAGGAAGGAAGAAAGAAAGAAAGAAAGTAAGAGAGGAATGGAAGAAAGAAAGGAAGGAAGGAAGTAAGGGAGGAAGGAAGAAAGGGAGGAAGGAAGAAAGGAAGACAGGAAAGTAAGAAAGGAAAGAAGAAAGGGAGAAAGAGAGGAATGGAAGAAAGGAAGGAACGAAGAGAGGAAAGGAAGAATGGAAGAGAGGAAAGGAAGAAAGGAAGAGAGGAAAGGAAGAAAGGAAGAGAGGAAGAAAGAAAGGAAGACAAGAAAGGAAGACAGGAAAGGAAAGAAGAATGGAGAAAGAGAGGAAAGAAAAGAAGGAAGGAAGGAAGAGAGGAATGGAAGAGAGGAATGGAAGAATAAGAATGAATGTAGAAAGGAAGAAAGAGAGGAAAAGAGTAAAGGAAGAAAGGAAGAAAGAGAGGACTGGAAGAAAGAAAGGAAGGAAGTAAGGGAGGAAGGAAGGAAGAGAGGAAGAAAGGAAGGAGAGGAATGTAAGAAAGAAAGGAAGGAAGATAGGAACGAAGAGAGGAATAGAAGAAAGAAAGGAAGGAAGAAAGGAACGAAGAGAGGAATGGAAGAAAGAAAGAAAGGAAGGAAGGAAGGAATATAGGAAGAAAGGAAGGAAGAGAGGGATGGAAGAAAGGAAGAAAGGAAGAGAGGAAAAGAGTAAAGGAAGAAAGGAAGGAAGAGAGGAATGGAAGAAAGAGAGGAATGGAAGAAAGAAAGAAAGGAAGGAAGAGAGGAATGGAAGAAAGGAAGGAAGAGAGTAATGGAAGAAAGAAAGGAAGGAAGAAAGAAAGTAAGAGAGGAATGGAAGAAAGAATGGAAGGAAGGAAGTAAGGGAGGAAGGAAGGAAGTAAGGGAGGAAGGAAGGAAGAGAGGAAGAAAGGAAGGAAGAAAAGAAGGAAGAAAGGGATAAAGAAAGGAAGGCAGGAATAGAGGAAGGAAGAGAAGAGGAAGAGAGGAAAGGAAAGAAGTGAGAGAGGAAAGGAAGGAAGAAAGAAATGAAGAAAGGAAGGAAGAGAGGAATGGAAGAAAGAAAGGAAGAAAGGAAGGACGAGAGGAATGGAAGAAAGAAAGAAAGGAAGGAAGAGAGGAAATTGAAGAAAGAAAGGAAGGAAGAGAGGAATGGAAGAAAGAAAGGAAGGAAGAGAGGAATGGAAGAAAGGAGGGAAGAAAGGAATGTGAGAAAGGAAGAAAGGAAGGAAGAGAGGAAGAAAGGAAGGAAGAAAGGTGGTAATTCTATATAAATCACTGTGTATAGCATTTACTTCTAAAGAAAGATAACAGCATGTCGACAATTGCTCGCAATTTCATGACAGGAAACCTTTAAATTTTACATCTGTTTTTGAATAGCGATATGAAATATTAATATTGCATAGGCCTATACATCCCGAAATGTTGGTGTATTAATGATAATGTTCTCTATATTTAGTAATGATTATTGTTTTCAGTTTTATAATTATTTTTGCTCCAGTGGTCGTTGCAATATAGCAAACTGCGTATATCAAGCTGTATAATTAATTGATTTGTAACATGTGCAAATAATAAAATTGATAATATAACGATAATTTAATCATGGAAGTGATACGTTTCTCAACAATGAACCCATTTTATGCACCTGTGTGTTAGTCTGTCATGAACTGTGTAAATAGTCAATTCCTAACGTGGATGTTACTCACATTTGAGTTTAGTTTCACTCTCTGCTTAATTTAAGCAGGGCCGCAAATGAATAAATCCCAACTATGCCGCATTGGTGTACGAAATAACTCACGACTAATGACTAGCAGTGGTGTACAAACTTTTTAACTACCCGTTATAATTGCTGCTGTTAAAATACAAATTTATAAATTCATCTGTTTTAATGTATGTTATTAACAGACTGCATAAATATGTGCTGCAGTTAGCCAAACAAATAATTTTACTGAGATATTTTATAATATGTTTTCGTTTGCACAGTTGCAACTTGCGTTGTCAAGTTTTATAGGAAGTGTTAAAAATGCATTAAATATTTTGAGACGTGTTAGTTTTCATCAAAACAAGGAAACAAAATGTAATAAATAGATTTCGTGCAATTGCCACGAGAATCGTAAGGTTTACTACGCACGTGGTATAGACTGCATAAGAAGGGGATGTGCAACGAATGGAGTATGCCTCTCATGTAAACACTGAGCAGTACACTGCGGTTACAATAAAACCTGTATCCTGCATTCAAGAAATATAATGAATGATCATTGAAGTAGGAAATATCTAAACATGTAAATACATAATTATTTTATAGTGAGATATATTAACTCTTAAAATTTAATGTAATATACTCACATCATCCTTGAATATGTGCATTGCAAGTGAAGAGTTACGTACATTTTGAGCGATTGAAAAGTGAACCTCCTCCGATGGTCACTTAAACAGTTTTTATATTGGGAAAATGTACGTTCAACAACACACGATGTAATACGTGCATATTTGAAGAACGGAAAGTCACTACTTTTCAGTACATCAACTTCAGACGTCTTGTCGTGACCTGATAGTACATCATTTATAATACGAAGTTGTGAATAGGCAGAATTTTTAGCAATAATGTTTCTTAACTTACATTTCACTTTTTCTGAAATTAGTGAACTGTTATTTTGGATAACGATTTGTGATACTTTATGCACTATATTAAGGGCTTCTGAGAGTTGTGGTTTAGACGATTTTAAGAGGATGATGCTTTTGGACACGACTTTAAAATTAGAATCAATGAACAGAATATCTTCCAATAGCTGTTCAGAAGGCAATGATTTTACAGCTGCAACAGCGGAACTGTCTATGCTATCCAATGCATCAATTACCTCCATTATTTTGCCGTAATATTCTGCATAATAATTAACAGCATCAAACCACGTTTTCCAACGGGTCAAGACTGACTGCGGGTGTAGGGGTATTCCAGGGAGAAATTGTTTGGAACAGCAACACTCTCATTGTAGTATGTTTGATTGAATTCTTGTCTGCACTGAACAAATATTAAGCTTTGACTATTCCAACCACAGTAATGTGAAAAAAGTGCTTACTTAGGTATACATTAGCTGTAGCTGCTCTATCTATTTGGACCGGTCACAACTCTTAACATGGACTGCTTATACTAAGAGTCCCGGGCGGTCGCTCACCTCCTCTATATTACCGTACATCGGCAACCTGATTGCATGCTGCGTGTGGCAATTCAACGAAGTCTAGTAATAAATATGGGTCCTAAAACTAATATCTTCGGAGATATGAGTACTTATTCATCATGGAAATACTCAATGTGATTTCCATTTTTAAAAGAGCATTCAGTATTCTGGAAGCTGGTAGTACTAATCAAAACAAGAAAACAGTTTAGAGAGAGAGATAACAAAAAGTTATACATCTTGATTACACAACTTTTAACACTGTATCACTTCGGAATATGTATGGTAAGAGTTTCCTGTGTTAAATTTCAACGTACCTCGTTAACATGTTTCGACCTATTTATGGGTCATCTTCAGAACTGGTCGTTGTTGGTCTTGGCGCCACTTGTTCTGTTTCTTGTGAGTGTGTGTTCCTGTGGTTTAGTGTAGAGTCAAAGAGTGTGTGTGTTTTGACTCTACACTATACCACAGGAACACACCCTCACAGGAAACAGAACAAGTGGCGCCAAGACCAACAACGACTAGTTCTGAAGATGACCCATAAATAGGTCGAAACATGTTAACGAGGTACGTTGAAATTTAACACAGGAAACTCTTACCATACATATTCCGGAAAAGTAATAGTTGCTCTTGCTAAGGGTTACCATGGAGATACAGCCTACTGATCAATCCAAAAAAGGTAATATTTTAATTTATGTATGCTAATAATTGTAACACATTAATATTTACTGTAGAAGGTGTGTTAGATTTAGGTAAAGGTTTCACTAATGCCATTTTCCAGAGAGAGGGGTAGGACCCAGTCATAATAGATGCATTGTATATATGGGTGACGGTCGGCAGGATCACATCTATTATTTTATACAGGAGAGTGATATTTATATTGTCTATACCTTGAGCTTTAGATATCATACGTCGCAGCGTCTTCATTACGCCAGTCGGGTTAATGTATTTAAAGAAAAATTTATCCCACACAGGTTAGGGGTAAGATCTGAGAAATTCAAGAGTCTCTTGTTTGTGTAATGGTTCAGGTGGAGCAGTGACGAAATGTTCATTTAGTCTATTGAGTGACAAGTTGATGTTATCTACCCGAGGCTTTGCTTTTGTTAGACCCAGGTTATTAAGGTTACGCCACAATTCTTTCGCACTGACCGAAGGTAGAATAAGGGAATATGCATGGCGTAATTTAGCATTTCTTACTGCTTGATTACATTTATTTCCTAAAACTTTGTAAGTATTAAAATCTAATTCGTCCTTGCTCCGTCTGTATTTACGATAAGCAGTGTCTCTGTCTGTCATAGTAACTGTTTTTTTCTTTTTTTCATGTAATTTAATTTTTTAGTGTGCAGCTATCACTTTCAAGAAGTTATTACAGTTTAATTTTTAAGAATATAAATGTTTGTGTACTATCCCTAAAGAGTCTCTTAAGATTTGTAGCCCGATGTCCTGGAGATGGGAACTATTTAGGCCGAAATGGTTGAAAAGATCAACTGAAAATCTTGTAATTGTTCCACTTGCACCAAAAAGCAACCCAGTCGTTTCCCAGTTCTCGATGTTGTATTTGTGTGAAAAGTATGCACAAGAAGGATCGTAATTATGTTTTTTCTCCAGATTTACATCTTGTAGTTGAGTGCCTTCTCTTTCAAATAGTACTGTTGGGTCAATTACATATCCTTTATTTCTCTTTCTGTCGATTGCAAATATATCTGATCTCTTAGTGAAACCTTCATTTGAAATACAATGAATCTCTTCATGCACTTCAAACTTGTTGCACTCTCTAAAGCAGTTGGCAATTAAGCTTCTTATCCTAAGAAGTTTTCCCTTTCTACTGAAGCCAAGGACATGTGGTAGGGTTTCAATCTCATTGCACATTCGGCAATAGTTTACTTGACTTCTACTTGGAACACTTCTCACAGCCACTAAGTTAGAATTAGACCTTTTTTTGGTAGAAATTGAACAGTTTCATTTAGTCCATTCAGAGAAAGAAGATATTTCTTGACCCTTGTGGTGAATCTGTTTCCACTTCTCGTACTGTTATTCTCGCAAAGTTTTCCTTAGCTTCCTGACATTGATGGGATTATCGGTGTTCAGCTCCAGGTGTTGCAAACTTCCACTAATTTCCAGTGAGTCCCAAGATTTAAATTTTGTATGAAACAAGGGCTTTGAAAATATTGTACTGTAAGAACAGTATAGGCCCTATCTTTTAATGTGAGGTTTTTGCTTGTTTCTTATTGGATAAAGGAACTGTTTACTGCAGAGACGAAATTACTGCACACCTTGTTATATACCCAATAAAAAACAAGCTAAGAGCTCACATTAGAAGATGTCCTGTTCGTACAATGACAGTTTCAAAGCCATTGTTGCGTACAAAGTTTAATTTTATGACCCATATTTATTAGACCCTTTTATGAATACTACGAACTCTGGGAATATATACAAGTGATTCACGGGAATTTACCGCCCCTTACGGAGCTTATTTCTGAAGATATTCTGAGAAAAAATACCATATAAACATTTGTCAGTGAGACAGGCTAGCTGGCTGTAACGATCCTCACAGGAGGTTTTCATCTGACGACGAAGAGAGATTCACTCTTCGAAACGTTGTGCTACAATTTTGACAATCAGCAACAGAAAAAGTCCAAACAGCTCAATAATTGAACAATAGAGTAAAGAGGGATAATTTGAATAACTTCAGGCATTTTAACATTTTTCTTGAAATATACCCACATTAACGCTAATACTAGTAAGAACTGTTGTAGCCTGTTTACATGTTTAAAAAACAATAGAATTTTTATAAAATGAAAATAACTGTAACTGAAGTCACAATATTGAGTTATCCGATTTACCCGTAAAGTTGAAACAGGATTTAAAGAATGTGGGGTAATTTGGATATATTGTGGGGAAATATGAATAATACGAAATAAAATTAGAACATATTATTTTCAAAAACAGTTTTACTTCAATACTGGATAATTACCTTCAAATAATTAATCAGGTCTAATAACACACAATAATGAACAACAAACATAAATGAAAAAGTTGTCTGTATTCAAATCTTCTACACATACCGACAGGTCCACACCTGTGGATTAACGGTTAGCGCGTCTGGCCGCGAAACCAGGTGGCCAGGGTTCGATTCCCGGTAGGGACAAGTTACCTGGTTGAGGTTTTTTCAGGGGGTTTTCCCTCAACCCAATATGAGCAAATGCTGGGTAACTTTCGATGCTGGACCTCGGACTCATTTCACCAGCATTATCACCTTCATCTTATTCAGACGTTAAATAACCTAAGATGTTGATAAAGCGTCGTAAAATAACCTACTAAAATAAAAAAAAACATACCGACAGCAAACGAATTGCTTTCTTCCTTCTGCTCCAACAGAACACTCGTGGTACCACGTTTTGCAACTCTGACAACGAATCCAGTTCCCCCCCCCTTTTTTTTTTTTTTTTTTTTTTTTTTTTTTTTTTTTTTTTTTTTTTGGAAGAAAGTTCAGAATAATATATTCCGTTGTAGAGTCCACATTTTCAGTCATCTTCATTGCTCTCATGCCCTCAATCGTTATCGCTGGGTTCTTCCATCACAAGTTCCTTATTCGCATCCTCTTGAGAGTGGTCGGTTCTGGATCGTTATTTCTTATTTTGTCTAAGATATTTTTCTTTTTATTCTGTCTTTCAAATAAATAACTGATTATAAATTAGTAACAGTGCTGTAAATATATTATTCAAATTTTCCCGTGAAAAACTATTCTCATTTCCCCGATCGTCGACAAAACAGAATTTGATTGTAGTACGAGGCTCATATACTAGAATGCGTCACAACTCGGGCTATCAACTTCTAAGACATCCATGAAATGCTTACAGGTTGAAACAATTGTACTATATTAAAGCAGATTTTATAAAAGCTTAAGTAAATGAAGTAATAGTACATTATGCAACGAGCCTATAATGAAGGTAATTAAGAAGTGAGCATGGATATTTATGAAACGAGCGCAAGCGAGTTTCATAATTTTCATACGAACTTCTTAATTACCATTATAGGCGAGTTTCATACGACTTTTTATGCTCGACCATATTTATAACTTGATATTATTAATTTTATTGTATCTGACCTGGAGCAATGTCCCGTATGTTGTAAGATGTGCGCAGACGCGAAAGTATTGATTTTTTCCGAGGAAGAGATGTCCACATTGACCTTGCTAGGCCATAAGAACCTACAGAGATAACATTGAAATAAAATTAGACATTGAAAAACGAGATGACAAATTGAATTTATTTGAATATTATTTACAATTAACGCTAATTATTATAGTAACAGAACATAACCTTCTGCGACAGTATTGGATTTTCAGCCTCCGTGACTTTTCGCTAATTCTCTTTCGATTGCATATCCGAGAATAATCGATACTTGCGGTTTTATAACGGTAGAAAGCTGACCTGTCATTGGGTGAACAGTTGTAACCTGAGTCGTCATTGGCTGAAAGACCTGACCTTTAATGAGTAGGTGTACTTTAATGACATGCATTAAAGGTCTGCTACCAGGTGTATAATTACTACATTTCGGCATGGTCGAGCATAAAATATTATAAGCTGCTAATTGATAGGAATTTTACAACACACCTTCCAACAGAAAAATAATATCCACAAATTTCTAGTTGAGTTCGAAACATCTAATTTATAGAGAGAGGGTTCACAAAGACCATCTTATTTTCACTACCTATTAACATAACATCGTGCGGTTTGTTTTAATGCTGTTAAAATCTTAGCATTATCCATATTTCCCCGTCATTCAAATTACTCCTCTATGAATTCCTCCGTCTGCCTAAGGTCAAAACGTGAACTTGAATATTTTTATTCCAATGAGGTGTAAGGAATAAGAACTGTAGTTTTGGACTCAGAGTGATCTAAATTCCACAGTGCATAAAATATATCTGTGGCCGGGAGGAAAAAGGTCTTAAGTCAATTTTTTGTGAAAATTATATTTTTATATATTCTGAAAGCGGAAACAATTCTCTACAATCTGGTAAAACGGCTAAAGTCAAATAAGACTCCTGACTGGATTTATAGAGCGTTACCAAATGTCCTAAGTACTTTTTGAATCGAGGACACACAGAATAAAGACTTAAGAATATTTAATACTTTATTCCTCACAAACATCACATGCTTACTTTCCATGCTTCAATATTAAAAAGGTCTAACTTGTATTTTAGCTATTTTATCACATACTGATGCCCTTTTCTTTTAAAATTTTAAGCACGAGGTAAACAGTCCTATATTGTTTAAGACCTATTTTGCATTCCTAATAATTTACATTTCCCATTTATTTTGACATGAAATAGGTCTTACGTTTAAATAGTCCCTTCTTCTCAGTTTGGGTTGTAGTCTTGAAAGGGCTTAAGTGCGGCTATTTTTGGAAATAATCAAGAAAATTGTTAAATGTGTAACATTATCTATTTTAGAAGAAATATAAACAAATAATATCCAGGAGAAACCTCTTAATTAAAAGAACTCTATGATTGACACCAATTTCAATCTTTCTACTTCTCTCTTAAAAAGTATAAAATTTTTACTTAAGACCTTTTTCCTCCCGGTCACAGATATAATTGTTCGGTTTAGTTTTCCAACACCCGGTATAGAGCGACCAATGGGCCAAGCAAACCAAAGTGCAAGGATCCATTTCGGGTCCGATTTTCGAGAAGCTAAGCCAGCTCAGATCCTTCTTATAGTTCACCTACTGAAATGCGATTGCATGTTGCACAGCATACGTCGAAAGGCACGCATTTTTTCCACGCAGATCAAAAACAGCCGAACAGTCATTTCAAGATCTTTATCACATTTTACGATTCTTTAAGCCATTGGGGTTTATTTTTTTTGCTGACAACTTTTGGTTTCTGTGGTGGCTGTTTGGTATGATGAGGTTGAAAACCTCTTATAATATTATCTATTTATCTATGATATTTTAGTTTTCAATTTTTTAATTACCACTTAATGCCAAAAACAATGAATAGAGCATGGAATTAAAGGTTTTACTGATGATACTATGTTCTGGCTTGAAATAAACGTTATTTCAAAATGTTTCGATGCATTTCAGGATATGTTGTGGTGATGCACCACAGCTGTTGAGTTTAATGGTTGCCAGAAGAGTCGTGACCCCATTGACGAATATTGTGGTTCATATGTATGTCCTACTTCCAGACGTGTTATTACTGTAGCTTCTGGTCTGTTGTGCAGTTGTTTCAGAGCTGCTCTTCGGTGTTGCCATAGCAATAGCTTCCAGCCCTGAAGACAAATATATGTCAGGTTTGATGCAATGTATTCTGCGGTGTATGAATGACATTTTTAAATTTGAATTTTTATTATTTACTTTACTGTGACTTTATCTGACACGTAAATTTTACTGCCAGACTCCTGGTTTTAAAATTTCGGTGAATCTGGATAATTTTCTTGCCCGACTGACAAATATTATACCACGACATTCATTACGAGGTCTGCTTTTTGTCTGAACATTTCTCTTAATATCTTCAACATTTCTGTACACTTCAGTTGTATAGCTGAGTATCGTTTTGAAAAATCTCGGCTCATTCATTTTGTTACCGTATTCTTTTTAAGGTTGAATAACTTTTATGTATGAGCTTGCATTAGACACAAACTAGAAGTCAGACTAGCGTGTAATATTGTTAAATCCCAATAACTCAGTGCCTATAAGAGATAGACAACACAAACCTATGTACAGGTTGAGCCGTAAGAAATGTCATTAATATCAGCGAATTAGTCTTTGAGATATTTGAAACAAGAAAGTTTAATAATTTTATGATGAAGGGTGGATGGAGCGGCAAAAAAATTCTCTCCGGCACCGGGACTAGAACCCGGGCTTCCGGCTTTACGTGCTCATAACTTAGTCACTCATAATGAACGCACCTCTGTACTTATGGTTGGACATTGGGTCTACTGTCACACATACTGTGACACTGTACGCGAAGGAAGGCCAACCAAAAGGCAACACAGTAAGTAGAACTTAAAAATGAAAGGGATTCAATCCGGCATCGGAGCTTGAATCCGGTGTGGCTTAGTGGATAAAGCGCCAACACGTAAAGCTGGAAACCCGGACTCGAGTTCCGGTGTCGGAGAGATTTTTTCTCCGCTCTACTGATTCTTCACCATATAGTGTGTTAGTTAGTATTAGTAGTATTTATTTAGAGATAAGGCCGTCAGGCCTTCTCTGCCCCTCTACCAGGAGATTCCAACTATAATATGAACAATAAAATTACAATTAGTATTAAACTTACAATTACAATTACAAATAACATTACAATTACAATAAAAATCAAAGTACGAAAAGATTTTACTTACAAATGGCTTTTAAGGAACCCGAAGGTTCATTGCCGCCCTCACATAAGCCCGCCAGCGGTCCCTATCCTGTGCAAGATTAATCCAGTCTCTATCATCATACCCCACCTCCCTCAAATCCATTTTAATATTATCCTCCCATCTACGTCTCGGCCTCCCTAAAGGTCTTTTTCCCTCCGGTCTCCCAACTAACACTCTATATGCATTTCTGGATTCGCCCATACGTGCTACATACCCTGCCCATCTCAAACGTCTGGATTTAATGTTCCTAATTATGTCAGGTGAAGAATACAATGCGTGCAGTTCTGTGTTGTGTAACTTTCTCCATTCTCCTGTAACTTCATCCCGCTTAGCCCCAAATATTTTCCTAAGCACCTTATTCTCAAACACCCTGAACCTATGTTCCTCTCTCAGAGTGAGAGTCCAAGTTTCAAAACCATACAGAAGAACCGGTAATATAACTGTTTTATAAATTTTAACTTTCAGATTTTTGGACAGCAGACTGGATGATAAGAGCTTCTCAACCGAATAATAACACGCATTTCCCATATTTATTCTGCGTTTAATTTCCTCCCGAGTGTCATTTATATTTGTTACTGTTGCTCCAAGATATTTGAATTTTTCCACCTCTTCGAAGGATAAATCTCCAATTTTTATATTTCCATTTCGTACAATATTCTGGTCACGAGACATAATCATATACTTTGTCTTTTCGGGATTTACTTCCAAACCGATCGCTCTACTTGCTTCAAGTAAAATTTCCGTGTTTTCGCTAATCGTTTGTGTATTTTCTCCTAACACATTCACGTCATCCGCATAGACAAGAAGCTGATGTAACCCGTTCAATTCCAAACCCTGCCTGTTATCCTGAACTTTCCTAATGGCATATTCTAGCGCGAAGTTAAAAAGTAAAGGTGATAGTGCATCCCCCTGCTTTAGCATCTGACTAATTAAAGGTAGATAATTTATCATAGAAAAACAAAGAATATTTTATATTTACTGAATTACAAATTAAACCTAGAACAACAAAATTGTATAGCGATTAAATTTCTGGATATTGAAATATTTTGTGATAGATTAAAGAAACTATTTACAAGAAATCAATTACTGACCAAGTGCCTAGTAACTTTGCGTTTGAATTCAATTTTATTATTAGTTATTATTATTATTATTATTATTATTATTATTATTATTATTATTAGTTGGGTGGCCGGAGGGAAAAAGTCTTTAGGAGAGGCCGAGACGTAGATGGGAGGGTAATATTAAAATGGATTTGAGGGCGGTGGGATATGATTCTAGGGATGGATTAATCTTGCTCAGGATAGGGACCGATGACGGGCTTATATGAGGGCAGCAATGAACCTCCGGGTTCTTAAAAGCCATTTGTAAGTAAGTACAGAGAAGGAACCTGAAAGTTCAAACTGCTGCCTGAGGTTTATTGTGCTTACCACTCCTGTTCATTGAATGATACTTGTAGCCCAGACACCGGGGTGTTCATATTCTTTTCGCTTACTCTGCTTTAGAAACAAACAGTCAGACAGTATACATCAGTGGTGGATTTTAGGCAAGCAGCGAGAGCCGAAAGCTATGATATTTACCTTTTACAATACGTCACTCAGCAATGCTTGCCTATCTGTATACTTGTATCGGTCCGAAACATAACTGTCTCTGCAAGGGAAGGTGGAATGGGAAGTTAAGGAGTGGTCTGCAATGACTCAATCGAGTTAATAACGCCCAGGTCTGCTGTAGCCGAACGGTCGCACTCTTACACAAGTACAGCATGCCTCATCACGAACTTAACCCGAGATATGATATCGGTGATGGTGATATGTGAATTAATTATAACGAAATAAGTTCTAACTCCAACGCCGAAAGTCACATATCAATTCTGGTTCAACTAGTTCAGGGAAACCCTCGGAAAAAACCTCAACAAGGTAATTAATATTTGAGGAGATAAATTCGTTTCGGCGCCGGGGATCGAACCCGGGTCCTTGGTTTTACGTACAAATCACTCTGACCACTGGAAACACTGAAGGAGAAGAGTTCGATCCGGTGCTGTGGATTTAATTCGGCATAGCTCAGTGGTCAGAGCGCTTGGTACGTAGAACCAAGGACTCGGGTTCGATCCCCGACGCCGGAGCGAATTTTTCTCCTCAAATATTAATTGTCAATATTACAGATATTATTCTGTATGACAAATTAATAAATCTATAATATTCTCAGAGCTGCAGTGCATATGTCTGTACAGATTACTGTGCACTTAACTGCGGAATCCCGGCCAAACAAGTCACTCAGCTGAGTGCGCTCCTAATATAATGGCAGTTGACATTGGACATATACGTCAACATGTATGCCTAACTTGGAGTCAGGCTACAAAGGTAAACATTGGAGGGGGAAGGTTCGATCCGGTGTTGTGGATTGAATTCGACGTAGCTCAGTGGTCAGAGCGCTTGGTACGTATAACCAAGGACCCGGGTTCGATCCCCGGCGCCGGAGCGGATTTTTCTCCTCAAATATTAATTGTAAATATTACAGATATTATTCTGTATGACAAATTAATAAATCTATAATATTGGTTAATTGGAGTTAGGGAGTTTTTGATTTCCCTGTCTCAATTAAGATTTTCGTCACTTTTATCCCTATTCCGCCGACCTAGAAGGGAATCGAACGAAGGACCTCATTCATCTCGCAAGCACCAAAAGTGAGTGCATTTGAATGTAATACGAGCTAAAATATCTCTAATTTTTGCGTCATTTCAACATGTTTGGTTAAAAATACGTCAATTTTAAACGCTCTTTCAACATGACTTTAAAAATATTGAAATATTCGCTACAGTATTCATTTTGCAAGCAGAGAATGGTACAACGCGGGGCATGTAAACATTTTAACCAACGGACGTAGGAATAAATTGAACGTAGGAGGCTCGCAGAGGAGTGAAGGTTAATTATAAAGGGGGGGAGGGTGTTGGAAAGGGGCAGTATCTGTGACGTGCCCGGATTACCGGCAGTTCTGGTCTGCCCCCAACCCCTTTTATCTCCGAGTCTTTTAAATAAATTGAGTCGAGCGCTGTCGGCTTTTATAATTAGTAGCCAAGTGTCCCGTGCATATAAACACGGGCAACGCTCCACTCGGCCCACTGTTGAACTCGAGGAACAGTTGAAAAGCTAGCCGCGTCGAACTCTGCCTCCGAGGCGCGATCTCCCCGATACTTCACTCGATGCGCGTGCGAAACATCTGTGAGCTGTCAGCCTACGAATTTGCATATAGATAAAAAGCAAGTGTGTGTATAAACTTCAAATAAACAAATCAGTCAACAAATGCTTGAAATAACAATCGGTCTATAGGGAAAACTCCGGTTGAAACACACTCAATTTGTTAGGCGTGCAGCTGTATTTGTGTGAAAGTCTGTACAGTGAATTCGTACTCCGTCTGTGACAAACATGTTCGTCCAGTGTTTTATCTGTGTTGTGTTAGAATCAGGCATGTCCATTCCCCATTTGGTCTACATTGAATGGTTTCTTCCGAGGTCTTCCTCAGCCGTGGGACTGAAGCCGGATGGTCTATGGCAGTGACCGGCATGTTCCGTGCTCTGTGACGTCACTGTACATCCGTGATAAATCAATGTAACAAAATATTTTGGTTTGTAATCAAATTTAATATACTTATAATAATATGAAATTCATAATACAGCCAGCTGCAGAAGCGTTCGCATTATGTAAATGAGGCTCCGAAACTGCTATAAATATACAAATATAAAAATAAATAATTTAAGCAGTACTACAACACTTTGTCTACTCGGAAACTTGAAAACAGTTCAAGTGTTTTTAACAGACATTTTCCTACACAATATACAGATTGAACTATATAGGCCCTAACTTGGTGAATAGTATGCAAAGTATATTTCAACTTTTGAAACACACCATCACTTTGTGTTACTACCGTGCCCAAGTTAAATGCTTTGTCGAGATCAAACTGTGTTATGGAGTATGGAGGAATGGCGAAGTGTTTGATTTGTGGCAAGCTGTTTCAGCATGTAAAGAAATTCAATATACAATGCCATTATTCTGTATGCCACACAAATGATTATCGACAAATATGGGGGAGAATACCGACAAGTACTAGTGCAGCAATTGAAAGATAAATTGTTAAGTGAAGCTAGGGAACACACTGTCAGTGAATCAATGGTAAGCTTAAGGCTTAAGATATAGGATTTCACTAGCCATTGCAAAGAACATGCGTTCTTTTAACGACGGGGAATTTGCCAAGAATGTTGCCATCATGACCGCAGAGTAGTTACTCCCTAGCAAAATACAGGAATGTGATCCCATCAAGTTATCTCCAAGAACTGTCGCATCATTGCTGCACTGACGCCACTGCGCTGGTGCGTGATAACAGTAATACGACTCAACTGCTCGCTCTTCCAAGCTCTTGAGGCCTGACTGGCTCTTACGTCATAACTGCAGCATCTGCCGGCCACTGGTCTATGGCGACTCCTCAGCCTCACTTCATTTCAACCCCTTTGGTCTGATTACCTGGTTTGGTTTTTACCGAGGTTTTCCCCAACCATAAGGCAAATGCTGGGCAATCTTTTGGCAAATCCTCGGGCCTCACATCATCTCACTACAGCTCCCCAAAATATTCTAAAAAAAATTGTAGAAAATGATAAAATTGTAAAGCTGTAAAAATGGTAAAATATTGTAATAATTTTTAAAATCTGTAAAAATTGTAATTGTAATATTGTAAAATTTTGATTTGTTCCACATCTCAAATTTTCATTGCTTATGTAAGATCTATGGAATGTAATAAATGAAATGAAAAAAAAATGAAATAGTCTTACTCAGGATAGGGACCGATGGTGGGCTTATGTGAGGGCGGCAATGAACCTCCGGGTGCTCTAAAAGCCATTTGTAAGTAAGTACAGGTAAAAGGGATTAAGTATTACCAAAACAAACCTATCAATAAAAATAATAAATAACTTAATCAGTGTGTAAATTAGCAGGCTTTGACAATTTGTAGACAGGTGCAGAAGAACAAAAACACGAACGACTAGACAAGGAAAGGAATAGGTAGAAAAGAACAATAACAAAAGGAAAAAGGGGAGAGTAGCAGGAAAATAAGAAAATATTAGCAATATTGCTGTAAGACAGGCATTTCAATTGATGCCCACAAGAGCAAGCGCGCGCTTTAGAGCCCAGGAGAGCCTGAGCGCTTTACAGCGGAAAGGAAAGAGACAGACGAAAGAGGTAGTATATGCCGCTTGGTCGAGCTATATACAGGGATGGCAAGCACTGATTGCATAGATAAAGGGAAGAGAACTTATTAAAACTGTATCCATGTTAATTTTTAGATTTGCCTGAGAAGTATAAGTGCATTATAGGAATGTAAGTTTTAATTTTAATACAAATTTTTCACAAGTTTGATTTTTTTATTCAAAAGAAATATTTTCTCAACTTTTCGTATAGAAAGGTGAAATTTTCAGATATAGGCCTATTTATTTAGTAGCCTTACAGAATGTTTTCTAAATCTAATATACCGTATATAGCCTACGTATTATTGAAAATAGTGTATTGAAAATTTTGAAAATATTCGCATGGAAATTGTTTGTCAGGAAATCAATTAACAAAGCAACTACTGTTGCATCATAGGCAAAAGATACGTGTCCATGTGTTGTAAAAATGTCAGCTCTATAGCTTCAGCAGATTTCGAGAAAATAATTTAATATTCTTATGATAGGAAGTTGCTCACAAATATCACCTTAAAAGCATAATGCGATAAGAGTTTTGCTATGTAATACTAGTTACATCTAAAACAGATAGAGATGTTGGGTAATTTTCGGTGCTGGACCCCGGACTCATTCCACCGGCATTATCACCTTCATTTCATTCAGACGCTAAATAACCCAGATGTTGATACAGCGTCGTAAAATAACCCAATAAAATAAAAAAAAACACAGATACAGTACTTAGGTAACTTTACTTTGTACTGTAATATTGTTTTGATTAGTTTATTGATTACTTTTGTAAGGCTAAAGATACCATCAATATAAATTCCAACTTATCATGTCATACTCAATCTCTTTTTTCGAGATATCAGTTTCTTTATGAATTATGTTTTTCATCCACTTAATACAGTATAATATTATACTACTATGGAATTTAAGTGAATATTCCTTCTTAACTCTCTATTATGTTATTAAGATTTAGAACACAAGTGCAATATTAAGAAATCAGTGTTAGTACTTTTGTTTTACAGACAATATAGATAATATTAAACAGAAAGAAGCCATATAAAAATAACGACATAAAATTTCACGTTCCGTTTGAAGTTTGTGCACCACTGTTTTCTTAATCCAACAGGTTGCTTATTCATATACACAACCCTTCCTCTTTCCATACTTAGCGCTTGCTACCCGCGCACGACGTCAAGGTCAGAAAAATGCGCTTGCTTTGACATCACTGCATTAGATAATTGTTCGACTTCGTGTCAGTTTGAACTATCCCGCAAAATAGGCTAATATTCAAGCCTAGATTCCTATAGCCTACTGCGTGTTCCTTTCAAAACTTCCGGTATTGAATAATTTTAAATATGGAGGGGACACGATTTGAGGAAAAATACAGCGATTGAATTTTCTATTCCACCCTTTCACTCCCACCGAATCGCACTTTTTAAATTAAAATTGTACCCCTATCTTCAGACACATCATTTTCAAGGGGATGATAAACCCTATCCGTCTAGAAAAAAAAAATTAATAAATGTATGACTAAATACCGTAAACTGGGGTTACTTTGAACACAGAAGAAACTTTGAACATTTTTTCAGAAAATAATATTTAGGTTTCTATATGCTGCACTTGTTATAGATGGAGGTAAATTATCATAAAATCATTCTCATACCAAATTTACCTCCATCTATAACAAGTTCCGCATGTAGAAACCTAAATATGATTTTCTGAAAAAAAAAATGTTCAAAGTTTCCTCTGTGTTCAAATTAACCCCAGTTTACGGTATATCTCAACTGGTTGAGATAGTAACAAGGATTATTATAGGAGAAAAATTCGTTTCGATGCCGGGGATCGAACCCGGGTCCTTGGTTCTACGTACCACGCGCTCTATGGCGAATCCTCGGCCTCGCTTCATTTCAACCCCTTTGGTCTGATTACCTGGTTGGGTTTCTTTGCGAGGTTTTCCCCAACCATAAGGAAAATGCCAGGTAATCTTTTGACGAATCCTCGGGCCTCAACTCACCTCACTACATCTCGTGAAAATATTGTAAATAATTATTAAAAAATTGTAGAAAATTGCAAAATTGTAAAATTGTAAAAATTGTAAAATATTGTAAAAATTTGTAAAAAATTGTAATTGTAATATTTTGACTTGTTCCACATGTTAAAGTTTTATTGCTTATGTAAGATCTATGGAATATAATAAATGAAATGAAATGGAATAACCACTGAGCTACGCCGAAGTTCAATCCACACCATCGGATCGAATTCCTCTTCTCTAGAGTTTTTCCCTTTGTGGCCTGACTCCAAGTTCGACATATATATGTTTATATATTATATTAAGTCAACTGTCATTATAGCCTACAAGGAGCGCACTCAATTGAGTGACATGGTGGCCGGGATTCCACAGTATTATGCACTGTTAGGCGAAGAATCTACGTAAAGCTTCATTTTTGGTCCTACAGAATATATCTGTTATGGTAACAATGGTTATTCGTTCCGGCGCCGGGGATCGAACCCGAGTTCTTGGTTCTACGTACCAAGCGCTCTGACCGCTGAGCTACCATAACAGATATATGCTGCAGGACCAAAAATTAATCTTTACTAGATTTGAGACCCTTTTTACATTGAATGAATTTACTTGATATGTATTATATATTTTATAGCTCAAATGATGAATAATAATTGTTCATATTTGTAAACTGAATTATCTGCTGATATAATTGACTCTACGACTATTCATCCCGGAAAAATCGTACCGCGACAATTCGTCCCAAACTATTTGTCACAACGCGTTTTGGTACCGCTACAAGATTGTACTCCGACAAATTGTTCCAACATGTTTTCGTCCCACGTTTGTGCCAAATAAGTCATAAGTATTTCACAAGTATTTATTAATGTACTGTTGAGTGAAATAAAACATTACATAATACTTTTAGAATAGATTTCCTGCTATGACGTACCCCACAGCTCGGACATATTGCTGAATTTTCCCATTCTCTTTGCACCCCTGGTAACGAGAAACAATTCTTTCCATTCGACGATCGACTTTTTGATGTGATCTCTTCCTCTTGTTCGGGGACCCACCTGCATCTAGACGAATTTGTCTACTAATTTCTGCCTCTTCGTTTTGGAGTTTTTGCAGGAACTCGTTGAATGAAAGATGCGACTTCCCAACTAGTATATTTAACCGGTGATCCAGCTTTCAACTGGATTAGTTGTCCTAGGATAACTGCTAAGGATTATTGCTAGACAATTTCTTAATTATTGAAATCTTTTAATTATTAAAATTTCGCAACGGGACAATATATCGTGGTACGTCGTAGATTCGGGACGAAATATTCTTGAAACAATTTGTCGCGAGACGAATTATTATTCTTTGGACGAATTGTCGCGGTACAAATTGTATTCTTGGGACGAATTGTCGCGGTACAAATTATATTCTTGGGACGAATTGTCGGGCTACGTATTTCCGGGTACGATTTGTCGGGCCTCCTATATAATTAACAACATTAAATCCAGACGTTTGGGATGGGCAGCACATGTAGCACGTATGGGCGAATCCAGAAATGCATATACAGTGTTAGGAGACCGAAGGGGAAAAAGACATTTGTGGGGGCAAGACGTAGATGGGAGGATAATATTGAAATGGGTTTGAGGAAGGTGGGATATGATGGTAGAGACTGGATTAATCTTGCTCAGGATAGGGACCGATGGCGGGCTTTTGTGAGGGCAGCAATGAATGTCCGGGTTCCTTAAAAGCCGTAAGGAAGTAAGTAACAGAACAACCTGTAATATAATACTCTTTATGCTCGACCATGCCGAAATGTAGTAATTGTACACCTGGTAGCAGACCTTTAATGGACCTCATTAAAGTACACCTACTCATTCAAGGTCAGGACTTTCAGCCAATGACGACTCAGGTTACAACTGTTCAGCCAATGACAGGTCAGCTTTCTACCGTTATAAAACCGCAAGTATTGATTATTCTCGGATATGCAATCGAAAGAGAATTAGCGAAAAGACACGGAGGCTGGAAATCCAACTGTCGCAGAAGGTTATGTTCTGTTACTATAATAATTAGCGTTAATTGTATTTTGTCATCTCGTTCTTCAATGTCTAATTCATTTTTAATGTTATCTCTGTAGGTTCTTATGGCCTAGCAAGGTCATTGTGAACATCTGTTCCTCGGAAAAAATCAATACTTTCGCGTCTGCGCACATCTTACAACATACGGGACATTGCTCCAGGTCAGATACAATAAAATTAATAATATCAAGTTAGAAATATGGTCGAGCATAAAAAGTCGTGTGAAACTCGCCTATAATGGTAATTAAGAAGCTCGTATGAAAATTATGAAACTCGCTTGCGCTCGTTTCATAAATATCCATACTCGCTTCTTAATTACCTCCATTATAGGCTCGTTGCATAATGTACTATTTACAAATTCTAACTTCACTACTTTTGAAAACAGGCTAGATGACAAAAGCTTTCAACTTTCAACCGAATAATAGCAGGCATTTCCATATTTTTATTCTGCGTTTAATTCCTCTCGAGTGTAATAATCAGGCTTCGAGACTTGGGACCCGATACAATAAGATGTGGATTTACTATGGGTTGTTGACTCGCTGCAGGTAGTGAAAGGTAGAGATGTGTAGAGGTAACGACGTTGCTATTTAGAGTAGAGTACGGTAGTATGGGGAAACATACACATATGTTCATTCTGAAAGTAAATATACATTACACAATGACAATGTCAAAAGAATGTGAAAAGCATTTGAAGCGTGTATTTCCAGAACTTTGTAAGTGCCAATTTGTAAAGTTTACAGTATGAACAAAAATAGTTTTATACAGTACATACAACGTTGTGACTTGTACAACCTGCAAGTGCACTACTTTATTACTTAGAGCAACACTTTCTTCATAACCTTTCCTAATATTGTCAAACAGGGCACCTACAACTGATATATGTGGAAAAAATAGATTCTCCGGTTTCGGCACTTACATTTATTCTCCTGTCTTTTATAATCATTTGTGTTTAATTATACACAGTGTTAATTGTGAAAATAAACATGTAGCAATTTTAATTTCTTCATTTATCCTATTGGTCGTCTTTAGGAAGTGCAGTTACAGTACCGAATTGCAATGTACTACAAGATACATTCTCAGTGTCTCAAACGTAAATCTTTTTCGGTTATCTGCGAAACACAGTTTGTACTGTGAAAACCTGCGTTCTACGTCGCATGACGTGATAGGAGCAAAACGAAAAAAAACCTAACATCATTGCAGTCTCTAAGAGACAGTCCTTTATTCTCGAGCGACTCTATGTCCACTAATTTGCTGTTTATATTACACAATGTTCCATATCCGTTATTTTTACATAAAATTGATTTCCACTTCTGTTTTACACGTTCAGTAACCGGTGTACTTGGTGTCTCATTAATTCTCTGTGTCATTTCCTCAACTAATTCGCGGGCTTCCGGCATCTCTTGCTCTGACTTTTCTAACCGTGTAATAGTTTCAAACAGTTTGAAAATAGGTTTGTATTAAAACCAAATTATTCCTCAGAACCTTCAAATCCAGAGCGTTTTCCTTTGCGTATTTGTTGGCACTCATTCTACAGTACCCCCACCCACTGTACACTTTACCACTCAGTACGCCGTTATGCGGATTTTCCACTGAACTGCTCTATCGGGTCAGAAGTTTCGAAGCCTGGTAATGATAATGGATTAATACTCAAATTAGATTGGCAGGATAGATGGAAATATTCGTAACACAACATTTTCTCTATCAGAAATCTCAGAGCATTATCCGGGAATTGAGATTCACTGTCTTTGGTATGAATTCTTCTTCTGATTGAGGAAATTCTGTGTGTTTTTCCGCCCACAGAAGTTTTATAAAATAGTTTTCGAGTCCAGATCAGTTTACTTTGTCGAAACAAGTCGATTCGATATATATTTTAACGGACGGAGGGATGGTCAGCCGATAGAAAGAAAGGCAGAGCATGAGTTCGGAGTTTCGCCTGGGGATGGGTTAGCTACAGCTCTTTGTGTCATATCCGAGAAACAGAGATGGGGAGAGGACGGAGGGGCCAGTTATCGATTACAGATATTGATGCAACGTCACATATCTGTAGGCCTACGTATATTTCAAGTGAGTCGCTATCAGTGATATCTGAAGTTCAAAGTTTGTGAGCCCCGTTTCTCCCAGTCTGCATCGATCTATGTGCCTGTATTTCGTCTTTAGCATCGTTAAAATAATCACAGGTAGAAGAGAAGAGCTACTTTGATACATTGGGCCGAGCGAAATAACAACTAGAGGATTTTAACAAAAAGCTGAAAGAATATTTCAAAGTGAAGTCAAGAGAATGTTTAATGGATTCATTATATAGGGTAAGGTTGCCTATATCGCATCACTTTAGCATTTATAATTTTTATTGAAAAATACAGTTTTTATTTTCTGCATTCCTTTACATAGACACATTCCCAGAACATTTACCTTTGATGTAAACAAGAATTCTTGAATTTGATTTAATATTTTTAAATTAAAATGACATTTTCGAAACACATGTCAGTGGTGCCATTTAGGCAACTAGTTTCCTAAATAGCAACTGCGGTTTCTTAAATAGCACCTCTTTATCTGCAGGGAATAGGATGAAGGAAAGCTTTTAATATTAAACATATTGAAGAGTATTTGAATGAATAATGTAACAAATGCAAATTACAAGTTTATTGAAATTAATGAAAGAGAGTAACGCATCTTCAAATGAAAATGAAAAAAATAGAGCGTAAATTACGTAACATTTAAACTTTCTGAATGCGTTTTTCATTGTTATACATTTGCTATTTGCTTCACCAGGCAGTTCAGACTGTAAACTGCGTCACCTTTTCTCCACGATTATCTCGAAGCCACCTAAGAACTGCTTCATGATATAGCTGTCTGAAATGATTTGAAGATAGAAATATCTAAAGGCTGGGCCTATGAGTATTATGACGAGGAAGCTGAAACAGGATCATACCATTTTCCCGAGATAATCTAGCTTCTAAATTTTTGGAATGGGTCGTATAGGTGGACATACAGAAGCAGCACTTTTTTCTATGGCAAGTTTGAGTTACAAATAAAATGTTTGAGCTATTCGACAAATAGTTCGCTGTTGATGTAACCTGACTCAGAGCAAACAAATAACGATCCTGGAGGAGCACCAGCTGATAATGAAGGATGCACTGTTTTGACGTTTAAAAATTATCATGGGTGGCACAAAATACCTGGTGCGCTTGTACAACACACACTTGTTGTATTAACCCCTTTTCACCACTTGATATTGCACCCACCTGATGCATTCCTAGTTCAGTTAAAATTTTTGGGGCCTTTTTTTGTACGGTTAGAATTGCTACAGTTGCTGATATCGCACCGGTGCGAATTAGGCACCTAGAAATTAGTGCGAATTGAGAAACTACGCCATAAGTTATTATTTCCTTCATTCTAGCATATAATCACCACATGTTCGAAAATCGTACTAAGTTAAATGTTCTTTAATATTTCTTTAAACGCATAACATCTTAAGATTATGGATTCCTTTGCATATAAATCCGTTATTTAGTTACAAAATGTTAGCTAAAAATACATCCACCTGAGCGATTATATTAGATACACTATCACCACGCTGGTGACACAAAGAAGTGGCAGAAATCAAGTGACATGGTGGAAGTTCATATGGTAGATTGTAACAATACCACTAGATGCCACACTACTACAGTAACTTGTTTTAAACTAGCAGTGGTGCGATTTAGGAAGTGGTGCGATTTGTGCGATTTATGCTACTCTACCCTACTAAAATAACATGGATTACAGTAATGAAATTGTACAGTAAACGAACTGCTCACTTAGATCTACTTAGGCTAAATAATAATTATCATATGAACAAATTAATAATGTAGACATACAATTATGTGATATTCTTATTTAATTTGGTATTCCCAAGAAACTAGTTCGATTAATTAAAATGTGTCTCAGTGAAACATACAGCAGAGTCCGTATAGGTCAGTTTCTATCTGATGCTTTTCCAATTCTCTGCGGGCTAAAGCAGGGAGATGCACTATCACCTTTACTTTTTAACTTCGCTTTAGAATATACCGTTAGGAAAGTTCAGGATAACAGGCAGGGTTTGGAATTGCACGGGTTACATCAGCTTCTTGTCTATGCGGATGACGTGAATATGTTAGGAGAAAATCCACAAACAATTAGGGAAAACAAGGAAATTTTACTTGAAGCAAGTAAAGCGATCGGTTTGGAAGTAAATTCCGAAAAGACGAAGTATATGATTATGTCTCGTAACCAGAATATTGTACGAAATGGAAATATAAAAATTGGAGATTTATCCTTCGAAGGGGTGGAAAAATTAATATATCTTGGAGCAATAGTAACAAATATAAATGACACTCGGGAGGAAATTAAACACAGAATAAATATGGGAAATGCGTGTTATTATTCGGTTGAGAAGCTTTTATCATCCAGTCTGCTGTCAAAAAATCTGAAAGTTAGAATTTATAAAACAGTTATATTACAGGTTGTTCTTTATGGTTGTGAAACTTGGCCTCTCACTTTGAGAGAGGAATATAGCTTAAGGGTGTTTGAGAATAAGGTGCTTAGGAAAATATTTGGGGCTAAGAGGGATGAAGTTACAGGAGAATGGAGAAAGTTACACAACACAGACCTGCACGCATTGTATTCTTCATCTGACATAATTAGGAACATTAAATCCAGACGTTTGAGATGGGCAGGGCATGTAGCACGTATGGGCGAATGCAGAACTGCATGTAGTGTGTTAGTTGGGAGGCCGGAGGGAAGAAGACCTTTAGGGAGGCCGAGACGTAGATGGGAAGATAATATTAAAATGGATTTGAGGGAGGTGGGATATGATGGTAGAGACTGGATTAATCTTGCACAGGATAGAGACCGATGGCGGGCTTATGTGAGGGCGGCAATGAACCTCCGGGTTCCTTAAAAGCCAGTAAGTAATAATAATAATAATAATAATAATAATAATTTATAACATTTTGAAGAAAAGTTCTTATGTACTGCTACTCTTGCATTAAATATTTTCTGTGCATTGTCTTCATTAATACAAAGACGTAAATTTTATCTGTTTTTACGTGCCCTGTCAGTTGCAATGATTGCAGGGCACGGCTTCGTTATGCGGAGCCTTGTTGACTACATGAACATAGGAGCGCCCTGGCTTCTCAGATGCGGGCTGTATTTGTATTGGAATTGACACTCAGTCGGCTAGATGCCTGCAAAGCCACAAATGGAGCGCAGGCACGGAGAAACCCTTGGAGACTTGTAACCATGTACTGCAGTGTGGTATCATACAGTACACGCTGAGCCCCTGGCGAAATGCTTCCATGCTCCAGTTTAAATGGAGCCTGTTTTGTCGATTGTAGGAGTTTCTTCTACTTTTAATTACTGCGAGTTGTCTGCATGAAGGAGCCACATTGGGAATAACAACTTGGTATTTTTTAGTTAATATAAAAATTACATAAAATTGAAATTTATTCATTTATTTTTCTGATTAAATTAAATCAGAGCAAATGTCATGACGGGATGGAGAAATGATCGTATTCATAGGTATATTATTATTATAATTATTATTATTATTATTATTATTATTATTATTATTATTATTATTATTATAATTATCAGGGCTTATTTATTTATTTATTGTGGTGTAGTTAAGGCCATTAGGCCATCTCTTCCACAGCACCAGGAATACAAATACAATAATAGAAATAAACAAAAAAAAATACATTATATACAAAATAAAGCTACACAAGAAATAGACAGAGAAAAAAAGACTATAATAGTACATTATGCAACGAGCCTATAATAAAGGTAATTAAGAAGTGAGTATGGATATTTATGAAACGAGCGCAAGCGAGTTTCATAATTTTCATACGAGCTTCTTAATTACCATTATAGGTGAGTTTCATACGACTTTTTATGCTCGACCATATTTCTAACTTGATATTATTAATTTTATTTGAGCAATGTTCCGTATGTTGTGAGATGTGCGCAGACGCGAAAGTATTGATTTTTTCCGAGGAACAGATGTCCACATTGACCTTGCTAGGCCATAAGAACCTACAGAGATAACATTGAAATTAAATTAGACATTGAAAAACGAGATGACAAATTGAATTTATTTGAATATTATTTACAATTAACGCTAATTATTATAGTAACAGAACATAACCTTCTGCTACAGTATTGGATTTCCAGCCTCCGTGACTTTTCGCTAATTCTCTTTCGATTGCATATCCGAGAATAATTGATACTTGCGGTTTTATAACGGTAGAAAGCTGACCTGTCATTGGGTGAACAGTTGTAACCTGAGTCGTCATTGGCTGAAAGACCTGACCTTTAATGTGTAGGTGTACTTTAATGACATGCATTAAAGGTCTGCTACCAGGTGTATAATTACTACGTTTCGGCATGGTCGAGCATAAACAAAGTAAAGCCACACAAAAATATACACAGGTTGCAGCCACACAAACTTTAAATGAGTGATTAAGTATCGTAAATAATTGTATCCTAATTAATTAACTAACATAAACAAGAAACTTGGAATTTTAATCTAGATTAAAAAAGAAAAAGAAAAAAAAAACACAAATCAATACTTCCAGCAATACCTAAAAACATTAACTAAGACAAAATTTTCCAATTTAATTTTGAGTTGTGATAAAGTCCGGCAGTCCCTGACATCATTAGGTAACGAATTCCAGAGGCGAGGTACTTCTACAGTATAGGAGGATGCGTATAAAGACGTTCTATGATGAGGGATAGAAAGAAGTGCTTGATGTCGGTTTCGAAGAGTTGTAAGAAACTGAAAGCGCGATAACAGTTAATTCGGAGTAGAAGTATGCATGATTCTAAACAGAAGTGACAGTGAATGTATTGTTCTTCGTTCCTTCAGACACACCCATGAAAGTAACTGGAGGGAAGGTGTTATATGGTCAAATTTACGAGTATTGCAGATGAATCGTATGCACGCATTATGAACACGTTGTAGTCTCTCAGCTAAGAGTGAACTTACATTAGTTAGCAGGGAATCGCAATAATCAAAATGGGGCATTACAAGCGTCTGAATAAGATTCTTTTTTAGACCAAGTGGTAGAAATTCTTTCATATGGAACAAGGAGTGAAGTTGAGAAAATATTTTTTTGCATATTTTAGGTGAGTGAAGCTTTAGGGGATGGGTCAGTTCATGGATGGATGTAGGGCCTATACAGGGTGATTCGTAATAGTATACTATAAACGGATTTTGTCATATAAACATATAGCCGTGACAGCTTTGTTATCGAGATATGGCATCACATTTTATAAACATCCTATTACTTTTCAGTCGGTTATTTAATGACGCTGTATCAACTATTATGTGATTACCTGACTTTCGTCTTACAATTGGAGAAAACATCGGAAGAAATAATACAGGGACATCATTTTATTTTTACTTGCATTTTTGTTGTACCTGCATTTCTGAATGTACTTCACTCTCACCTCTTCACTAATGTCCTTGCTTCCGTCAGACGCACAAACTTACGGCCGCTGTTGCATTCGAAGCCTTCAAGCAGTGAAGTAAACACTGCAGTGTATAGTATGTTTCATAAATATGATTGCGTTTTCTATAGAAGAAAGAACCTATATTAATATCGTACTAAAAATTATATTCAAGAAACGATCAATTCAATTTCGGAGAATATGCTTCAAAATGTTTTTAATAATATGCGTACGGAATTGAAGCCTGCATTGTAATGAACAGCAACCATTTTCAGCAAATTGTTTAAAAATTCAGATTAGCTTTCTTTGAATAGAGGTGGCTAGAAGCAAAGGAATGCTAGTGACATTTGTAATGACATGAGTTAAATGCATCCAGTGTAAGCAAAAGTATCTAAAATTTTAGTGGCAAAGGGATATTTTAATCGCATCACACATTAAAATTTAAATAAAAATTTCACCGATTTTACGAAAGCTTAAATATTTAAACCCCATTTTCTCAAAAGTAACTTAAGTGCACTTACAGCCCTTTACTTATGACCCCCTCAATTTAAATGCACTCTCTATATTGTATGTTAACATCAATAATTAATATGCTAAATAAAGTAGACATTACATAACGCCGCCTGAAAAGTTGAGTTTTTGAAAAAAAAATGTTACTACTCTACTGTATTTTGATAAATTCCGTAAAAGTGATGATCAAACTGAAAATCGTAATATCGTATTTCCCTACAACATAAATGGATACACTACTTTTCTCTCCTCCTATACCTAGTAAAATGATTTGTTTACATATTGCACTAATAACATCAAACTCCTGTAATGGAAGGGGGCAACTGTGTTTCCGAATATAGCCAGGTTAATGTTTAAAATGTCGGTAAAAATAAAGTGATGTCCCTGTATATGGCAGGCCTGGGCATAAGAGGGGAAGTGAAAAGAATGGCGAAACTCCGCCCATATCCTTTTCGTTTACACTGCCTTATAAACAAACGCAGAGTAAGTCTCTGTGCATCAGTGATGGATTTTAGGAGCCGGAAGTTTGTAAAGTTATGATGCCTGTCTGATACAATCCGTCACTGACTGTCCTGCACATTTGTACCGCATCAAAACATTACTGTCTCAGCTGAGGAAGTTGGAGTGAGGAGTTAAGGGGTGGTCTGGAGTACCTCAATCGAGTTAATAGCACCTAGGCCTGATCTATATATCGTGTGTGTAGGATTTTTCGGTATAGCCTATCAGTAGGCAGTTGAATATTGCTGAGTTCCTCTTTCTATTATTTATTCCAAAAGCGAAAGTTTTAAGAAAAATTTAATTTATAGTTTTATTGTTATTATTATTATTATTATCATTACTATTATTATTGTTGTTGTTGTTGAAACTAGCGCACAGTTAGTACCTACTGGTGATCTCGGAAGTAGAAATCCGCCATTAGACTATCTTATTACAAATCACTAGGAATACTGACAATATCACAAAACAAAACAAAAAATCACCAGCCTTTACCCAGCGCTTGAAAATCGTTCACAGATTCGTATGTGCATGACGTAGCATGAGTGTACACTGGCATGAAACTTTTTAATGTCACCAAAGTTATGTTGGTATGACTGAGGAGAGAGTTCTAAACACTTGAAGGTATATAAGCGGAGTACGAAGGGAATTAACTCTGCGCTAGTTTACTCTTAGGGTTTAGGCCTGTTATTATTTGATACAGTCAAAGCTCCGTATAACGATTATCGTTATAACGATAAACCCTTCTATTGTGATTAAAAATAATATAATTCCCGACATAAAATGTATTCCTTCAGTGTAAAAATTCTGCCGATTAACGATATCATGTAATGCGATTTATCTCTATTGAACGATACACTTCAATAGTCCCCAATGTATCCTAGTATTTTCTCTCTCTACTACGTTAAAGCCCGGTAAAATGAAATGTTTGTCACAAAGCATACAGTAAGTTAAGTGATCTTACTTGATGGGGAATCTCAGTTTAACTGACCACTGCGCATTTACTTTGGTTTTGGATACCCTTTCTTCTCCTGAATCTGGAGAAACAAGTCACTTCAACTATAACTCCAGGAGAGGCAGTAACAGTTCCTACCTATGGTCTGTCCAAAACAACTTCCGACCTGACAAATGGCGTCTTTAGTATGTTACCATGGCAACCATTCAAATCAACCAATCACGAGAGAGGCGTAACCATGGTAACGGGACGGTGTTGCCGTGTCTATGTTTACAATTTGCACGTGAATACCACGGCCTAATGGTGAATACAGTGCTGGTTAGTGCGTGCTTTTTGTGAATTAAAAATATTATTTAGTTGTATTATTGGTTTAGTGTACCGGTATCGATAATTATTCTGTTTCAATTTTATTATACGTATTATCTGCGTTGTCATTGGTGGAGTGTGTGGCTAGTGTGTGTTTTCTAGTTTCTGCGAGAGTTTCTAAACAGGTGACTTGTGCAGTATCGGAAGGAAGGAAAGGCAGGCGGAGTACAAAGAATATTGTACAAGATGCGTCGTTAAAAAGTCGAGCGCGAGAGATGGTGTGTTATGTAAGAGGGTATTTTGAGAGGGTAAAAGATAATGGCGGGCCTCTTTTACCTTTGGCGCAAGTCGTAATGAGAACTGCTGCTTGTGTTAAAATAATAAGAGCACTGTTATCGGTATTGGAAAAGAAATAGGCAATGCAGATTTTTAATCATAAATATTTTTACAGTTTAGAATTTTTTCAACGCATTTCTAACAATATTACATTGATTAATACAGACACTCATAAAAGTAGAGGCTTCGTATTAAATTTGAACCTGTTTTCACAGTCTACAGTCTTTTCGACTTTTTTCTAACGGTATTACATAGTAGTAGTAGTAGTAGTAGTAGTAGTAGTAGTAGTAGTAGTAGTAGTAGTAGTAGTAGTAGTAGTATTAGTAGTTTTAGTAGTAGTAGTAGTATTAGTAGTTTTAGTAGTAGTAGTAGTTTTAGTAGTAGTATTAGTAGTTTTAGTAGTAGTAGTAGTTTTAGTAGTAGTAGTAGTTTTAGTAGTAGTAGTAGTTTTAGTAGTAGTAGTAGTTTTAGTAGTAGTAGTAGTTTTAGTAGTAGTAGTAGTAGTAGTTTTAGTAGTAGTAGTAGTAGTAGTTTTAGTAGTAGTAGTAGTAGTAGTTTTAGTAGTAGTAGTAGTAGTTTTAGTAGTAGTAGTAGTTTTAGTAGTAGTAGTAGTTTTAGTAGTAGTGGTAGTAGTTTTAGTAGTGGTAGTAGTTTTAGTAGTAGTAGTAGTTTTAGTAGTGGTAGTTTTAGTAGTTTTAGTAGTGGTAGTTTTAGTAGTTTTAGTAGTAGTTTTAGTAGTAGTAGTAGTTTTAGTAGTTTTAGTAGTAGTAGTAGTAGTAGACTAATAAAAGTAATAATATACACAAATTTTAATGCCTAGTGTTCAACAAATTGGTTAGAAATGTATATGTTCGTGTCAGCCGTTCATTACTGCACTCTATCGGCAGCGCGCTCACTTATACGAAAGATGGGAACCATGACAACTCTGCTCCCCCTTCTCTGTAAACTGTCAAGTCGGAAGTAGTTTTGGTCAAGGCATAGTGTTAGTGTTGTCTCAGAAGACTAGAGTAGTTAGTGTCTTTGGATGTAATAAAGTCTTTATACAGTAGGCGATGTGTCAATTTTCGTGAAGAGAGCTCTGAAACAAACTGACATAAGTCATTTCTTTCAAAAAACGTAGGACAATATTACAATGGGCAGCATATTCAGAGGGTTTCATTCATAATTCTAACAATTTGCACCATGTACCAAGTAAGCTGAATGGATAGCCTCTTACCAGTTTAACTCTTATTTTTAAAACACTTCTTATAACAATATATCCCTTTATAACAGTATTTTTCTTTATTCCCCTAAATATCGCTATAAGTTAGAGAGATTTGACTGTAGTTGTTTGTTAAGTTGTAAGACATTAGGCTATAGGCCTAATACAAAAGTTGAAGTATGACTATGCTATGTACCGTACCTAACCCTTAAAATAGCAAATCTTCATTTCTCACGCTACTTTATTAAACCTTGTCGGACTGTAAAGAAAACAACTATCGCAATGTATAGGGCATCATTGAGGACCCCACGATACGTTTTGAAGTAGAATGTCATCAGTCAGCCGAGGTCCACCTTGAGAAGAAGTCGATCTATGAGCCTACAGTCAACTATTTCAAGCTGAAATATGCCTTAATTCACGTTGAGGTATTCGGCTTGCTCATAGGTGCTCGAGGGACTATACCAGCTCTTTTCGAAGAATTTCGACGGCAGTTTGCTCTGCCAACATCTCTGAGGAATGACATTGTGATAATTGTGTTAAAAAAATCCTGTCAAATCCTAATTAATCACATGGTGCCACATTAATAGCAATTGTAATTTTTCACGCCCTTTTCTTTGTTTCCCTTCTTTAAAATTTAATATCTATGTTTACATATATATAATAATTCTTTTGAGGATATAGAGTAAACCATACAGTTATTGGCCACTTAAGAAACATTTTATGTTTGAATGTCGAAGATTTCAATGCATTATATTGTACAAAAGAACTGTTGGTGCATCTGTAATTGTCAATTATTTCTTTATTCAAATCACTGTTACAAAAATGAAATCAATAATACGGTGTGATACTAGTGACCAAATAAAATTAATGTGTATGAAATTATAGTTATTGGCCACTGCTTGACAGTTATTGGCCACTGACTGCAAAGTTATTGGCGACTTCACAATTTTCAACTATAACATATATTTATTTTTGTTTTGGCTGCAGATATTATTTTAAACTGTTGCTATTATTTCTATTTGTTATTTACACATGCATTGCACTGTCCTAATACCAGTTTTATGTAAAATATAAATCCACATGTCTCTTTAGTGTATAGACCCTTATTTATATGTTGCTAGTTTATCAAGTTCTTCAAGGTAATCATCATCCTCCGAACTAGCCTTAAGGCCATACTGTTATGTGAATCTTCTCTTTTATAATAAAAGAGTGACATAGGGAGATATCACCATCAAAGTCAAGTGGCCAATAACTGTAGGGTGGCCAATAACTGTATGGTTTACCCTACTGAGTCCGTAAGGTCTACCCTCAATGGGGGGCAGTTTAATATTATTATTATTATTATTATTATTATTATTATTATTATTATTATTATTATTATTATTATTATTATAGATGTTGTACAATATTATGGTATTGTGAAATTTAAATTTTACTACCAAATTTTTTCTAGTATTCTATTAAAATTATAGCATATAACCTATTAACCTGTTGTATTCTATAGGATACTTTGCCAATTTAAGGGCTAAGTTATGTAGAATGACTTTCATGCGTAGCTTAAACTAGGCCTAATATTAAACGAGGGATAATAATCTTAATGTGATGTTATCATAGAGGAGATGTAAACAGGGCATTTTTTGTATATCAAAATTTAGTTCAGAAAGTAACGAAATTAAATTCATGTAGGCTAATTGTACGAATACTTTTTATTCACCTGGGATCCAACGAATGAAATGAAATGGAATTTTCCAGAGAGAGGCACTGCGATCTTTTACGATCTATAGCTTTAAACCTCAAGCTAAGCACATCCAAAACCCACACCGACTCACTACACTAAGGTTCGATGCGTATCCAGGATTCAAGCAAGCCACTCCACCAGTCCCTAGGCCAGCCCCCTCCGTGCGTCGACAGCCGGCGTTCGAGGAATACTATGGAATGATTACGAAATGGAGAAATTGTGATGGATTGATGCTGATGCCTAATATGCGGTTAACGGGAGAATCCCGAAGAAAACCTCAACTGCGACCTTGTCGGGCATAAGTGTCACTATCAATTTTCCAATGAAAAATCTCAGGTCTAACCGGGACTCGAACCCGGACCGCCTGCGTCACAGGCCACTGCTGGGACACCTGCCATCTTTAGTCCACTACCAAAGACGTAGTGGCAGGCAACGAGCACAGAATACATAGAGCAGACACTAGCATCTTATTACCATTGGACGGAGTGAAGCCGGTTTCATGGACCTGACGCCATCTTGTTGCTACCAAAACATTGCAAAATAGCTATTACGTTATAGAAGATATTATGATAATAGGAATTTCATATGTCCCTAATTTTCTGGAGGACTCACACTTTCTTGTTTGTTTCGTAATACAGAATCTCTAGGCACGTATTTTTAGCAAAAATTTCAAAACTGTCATCGATAAATCACATATAGGCTATACATATTTAAATTGACAGCTCTTCAAATTGCAGTATGGTATTTAATAGGTATTCTGGAAGGTTAAAGAAACAATAATGATAAAAAAGGAAGATAACAGTTTGATCTTACTTTGCTACTAGTCCAATAAAAATGCTAGCCTATAATAATTACTTTTATAGCTTGATCCATTTGCTTCGACTTAATAATGCAACTTGCTTCTTAACGCAAATTATCATTCCCTTCCTTTTGCCATTATTTCGTATAGATGTCCCGATTTTGTTTAGAGAAAAAGTGGAATGCTCTTAATCATATAATATTTGATAGGCTCTTCTTTTTTAGTATATAATTAGATTATAACGGCGAACAAAAGTCAAGTTTTATTACCAAGTGGGTCAAGTTAGATCACGACCGAGTTAATGAAGCTACTAAGTCTGCAAAGCATAAGTCTGATTTCGTGATTATAAAAATTAATTACAATAATATTAATACACTATTTCTTTTTCTTCATCAAACGAATACGTGCATTCGGTTGAAGAGAAACTTCGGTACACCCATTTTCTATAGCACGCGACACAAACTTCCATCATGGGTTAGACTAGCTTCGCTCGTAAATGCTAAGTCTACAAAGCGTAAGTCTGATTTAGTGATTATAAAAATTAATTACAATAATATCAATAC
Source organism: Periplaneta americana (assembly GCF_040183065.1). Classification (NCBI taxonomy): domain Eukaryota; kingdom Metazoa; phylum Arthropoda; class Insecta; order Blattodea; family Blattidae; genus Periplaneta; species Periplaneta americana. The sequence goes on from NC_091119.1 coordinate 184,619,285, forward strand.
ACTAATCCTTTCTCTTAATCAAAGTAATACGTGAACAATACGAATCTAACCGACTAACCTAGGCTAAATCAGTCATTATCTACCGGTAGTAAGTACATTTTACACATGCATATTTATCTGTGAAAAGTTATTCCAGGAATTTTATTTGAAAACCTGTTTGTGCAGCCATACGCAACACATGTAGGCACATTGAAATTAGTTCATTCAATAATTAAAACAACGATGCAACATCACAATCAACTGCCCATGTGCTAACCGGGAGCCCAATGTTTGGTAGCATCATAATGACGACTGTCCATAAAAGCGGCTTCACCTCCAAGCTGTTCATGTCTACTCTATGCATTCTGTGCTCGTTGGTTGCAGGAGAATGTACAGCCACAGTCTACTATATACAGTCGCGAAGCTTGAGGTGATTTTTTGCAAATCTCGTGATAAAGCGCTCCAAGCGTTTAGCAACTAGAAACAATAGACTGTCCACGGTCGACTTTGGACTGTGTCGTATTTCCATCGAGTGCTAGCTCGTTGCATATTTCACATTGATGCTTGTGAAATGTTCGTTATTGGTTGTAATGAAAATGTTAATGGCTAAAATACAATAATTGGAATAATAATATTTTACTAGAGACGTAGAAAAATTAAGTTTGTTTTAATGAAATTTATTGATCACGTTTTATTTTCAATTCTGGTGGGATTATTATTGCTTAGGCCTACTTTTTTTTTCAAAGGATATGTTTTTAATTATACCTGTTATTTTTATTTGTTACTTTACTAGAGACGTAGAAAAAGTCTGTTACAATAAAATTTATTGATCACGTTTCATTTCCAATTCTGGTGTGATTATTATTGCTTAACCTCATCCCACTTTTTTAGTTACGTAAGCCTACACTACAAGTACCGGTACACGTAAGTTACTCGATTAATTCATATTTACATTATTATTGTTGTAAAGGGAAATTCAAATTAATATTTATTGGTTTAATACTTAATTATCGCTATAATCTTGAATGAGTGAAGCGATTATAGCAAATTTCAGTTCGTTTTGCACAAACAAAAATAATATTAACCTATTTCTTGCAGGTATCTTCGAGTTTATGGTGGAATTTAATATAATTCATTAAAATAATAAATTAACTTTATGCATTTAATATTTCAATAATGGAAGCAAGGTGTTAATTTTTCCAAAAGAACACGACAACGAAAGCGTAACATATTTTGTCGTCTGCTACGAGAGAGATCTGCGATGATGAGGCGATAGTAGCGATCCTAGTGGTGGGCAACTACCCACGTTTGCATTTTTACTACATATTGAGCTTCGCGACTGTATATAGTAGACTGTGGTACAGCGACGTCACTGTGGAGGTGAGGGGTATAAATGTCTTCCCCTATCCTGAATTCAGTCGCCTACTCCTGCTTAAGAGGGATTGGTCGGTTTACGGATGGGTGGATGTAGTACATGAGTAGGTGGACAGGTGATTGGCTTGGTGTGTGTTCACTTTATGGGAGTGACAAGTCAGTGGATAGATGGGTAAAGAAGGTTGGCTGAGTTTTTTTGGTGTGTGGATATTTGAGTGGGGTGGTCGATAGAAGCTTTTTCCAGTTAATTGCGCTGCACTATCTACATGAAGGAGATGCATTGCAACAAAGTGGCTTCTCTTGTTATTACACTGCATCAAATTGAAATTTTCCATTTATTCTCTTTTCTAATTAAATCAAATCACTACAATGCATGGAGAGATCATAAAGTGGATTTGTGAATGGAGTGATGTGTGTATACTTTAGGGCTGTGGTTCTCAAAGTTTTTGTAGGTGTAACCCGCTTTTGGACGAGACTTCTGTATGCTATCCCTCTGTGGTGAGGTATTTAAACTCGTTCGAAAAATACAAATTCCTGTAAAATCGAAAACGACGATAATTTTACTCACAATTAGTGGAAAACCCTCAAAGAACGACCAAAACAAAAATACAGTGCACCAGTGACGTGAAATACTAGATGAATATCATTTCTAATAGCCTACTTTGCTGATTTAATCGATTGATTTATGTTGTAAGATTAATAGATCAAAAATATTTAATCGAATAATTGAGTCAAAATCGGTTGTAGTTGATATTAATTATTATTTTGTTAATACAAACTCATACTAAAAATTTCGACAATATTTCTCTCTCGGAAATTGCTGACTTAAAAGCACAATAGTACTGTTATTTTATAACTGTAAACCAAGTAGCGTAGGGAAAATCTTTGCACAAACACTTGATAAAGAGATGAAGATATGAGGACAGTGACCTAGTCTACCTCTATTGAAAGTTGAAACAATACGAAACCCTTATTAAATTTTATGGTTTTCCAAGAAAATTTCCACCTTGTTGTCAGCTCATCTTCCTAGCATATGAAATACATACTTTTCTGGGATTTGTCCCCCTCATCCCTTATAAAATAGCCATGTCTACACTGTGTGCAAGTGAGAGCGTAACTACCTTCTTCTCTTTCTAAAATTTAGTAATTCGATTACAATAGGGGCCAGTCTTCTGTTTCGACCGCTGTACTTTTGCAGTTGCAGTTTCTGTTCAGTTTGTATATGAAGATTGTTTGTTTAGTTTGATAAAGAAAAAAAATCAGTTTTCTGTGGTTTGTGAAAAGTGTAAACTCCATTATGTCATATGAGAATTTGAGAGGTAAACTCGGTGAAACGTTTGATTTAAATTGAACGATCGTGGAGAAGTGCTTGACAGAAAAAACCTTATTTCGTGTTTAGTGATGCAGGAAACATTGTTACTAAACGTAGAGCGGCACTTAATTCGGAGCATGAGAATGCACTCACATGTTTAAAATGATGGATGAAGCAGTATTAACTAGGTGAGTCTTCATACTTTTTTAGTTATTTATATTTGTCTAAAAAGTTCCTGGAGAAATTGACACAATAAATTATAAGCCTCATAATAAATATGCTAGTAATTTAAATAGTTGTTTTGTAATATAACGATGCAATATAGCCTATACAGATATACAACATTTAATATTTATGTTTATTGCCGAACACAAGTTAAATTTAACAATAATTGTATATTACAGTATATTACAACATTTTTTCAATTCCATCAAAACTCGATTAATCGATTAAATCCAAATGGTTAATCGATTAAATATTTTGATCGATCAGCAGCACTAGTTTATACTTCGACCTGAGTATCCATTTCAAAGACTTTCTGAAACAGAGGTTCGAAAGTAGTAGGGCTTAAGTTTATTTGAAATATGCAGAAATTTTATTCGAACAAATATAACATTTCAAAATTCCTTTTAGAACGAAAAGTTATATTTATTAGGATCAAATTTCTGCACATTTAAAGGACAAAACTAAAATTATTTTAATAATCTATTATCATAATACACTGCTTTCATAAACTGACTTAGCACATTGGGAATTAAATCAAGGCTTTCACAAAACACGCTCTGAAATATAAATCTGACTTTTGAGGTAATAGCTTGCTATAAAGCTGTCTTTAATAATTTCAAGGTAAAAATTGTTCCGGGGTCGGGCATCGAACCCACGTTTCATCCATTTTTATCCATATATCTGAAGTAGGTTGACAAGACGCCAGAGATCCAATAATGAGTGCACACTTTTTGTGTGACTTAAATTTGTGATTTTCTGTTAACGAATAGTAACATGTAATATACAAAGATGGCTTTTCAGGTAATACACGTTAAGACCCATTCACAATGAAAATTAAACATAACGTAAGCGTTAACTTAATAGTACATTATGCAACGAGCCTATAATGGTAGTAATTAAGACGCGAGTATGTTTATGAAACGAGCGCAAGCGAGTTTCATAATTTTCATATGAGCGTCTTAATTACCATTATAGGCAAATTTCATACGACTTTTTATGCTCGACCATATTTCCAACTTGAAATTATTAATAAGTATTCATGCTTTTCTTATCTGACTGGGGAGCGGAACTGGCCTTGTGCAATATCTCGTAAATTGTGAGATGTGCCCAGACGCGAAAGTATTGATTTTTTCCGATAAACCAATGTCATTGACCTTGATATAATCTAGAGAGTAAATTAAACATTAATCTTGATATAACCTTGAAATTGATTTAGACATTGAAAAACGAGATGACAAATTGAATTTATTTGAATATTATTTACAATTAACGCTAGTTATTATAAACAGAACATAACCTTCTGCGACAGTATTGGAGTTCCAGCCTCCGTGACGTTTCGCTAGTTGTCTTTCGATTGCATATCCGAAAATAATCGATACTTGCGCTTTCATATTGCTACAATGGTGTTTTCTGATTGGTGGAATACCTGAACTTTAATGAATAGGTGTACTTTAATGAGGTCCATTAAAGGGCTGCTACCAGGTGTATAATTACTACATTTCGGCTTGGTCGACCATAAAAATGTAAACATTACTGTAAAATCAAGAAGTCATATCATCATGTACGATGGGAACATAAACATAACCGCAAAGATACCTGGTAACCATGGAAACATAACAATGACGTCATTTCCTCATATTCTATCGTATACTTCAACGTTTCACGATTGTGTACTGTTTGCAAATCACGTAAGCATAAGCATGAAAGTTTGGAGTTTGCAAACTTTCATGTTAACGTCTAACGGCAATGTTAATGTCAGTGTTTATGTGAATCATTGTGAATGATCCCATTTTGTAACCTGGCCGCAAACTTCTGCGTTTATGTTACGGTTATGTTTAATTTTCATTGTGAATGGGTCTTTACTGTTCGTTAACAGAAAACCACAAATTTAAATCACACAGAAAGTATGCAATCAATGTTGGGTCTCTGGCCCACTTGAGATATGTGGATATGAAAGGAATAATTGAGCAGGTGCCTGGTCGAGCTCCTGGGTAGCTCAGTCGGTAGAGCGATGGAGCGCTCAGCCAAAGGTCCCGGGGTTTTATGCCCGTCTACAAAACAATTTTTCCCTTGAAATTATTCACGCTATCAGAAATTTCATATATAACAGTTTTTTTTCTCGCAAAGGAAGTAAAAAACGAGCAAAATTGTATTAAACTTTTTTGTTCGAAATAGGTGTCTTAAAGAATAACCCCCTGAAAATAATGACATTATTTACAGTTCATACTGTGTATTACATCATCTGTCTCTTGTTTCAGAAGCCTCTGTCTTGCGGAAGGATATCTGTCCTCAGAGCGGGAGAATATTAGGTAAGTTACACCTGGAGTAGTTATTTCAATAATTGAATCTCATTCATTTCTCTGTGTAGTGTGTAAATATTCCGCGTTTCTGACCTCGTCACTTTGATGTTGCCGTGCTCTGAAAGTTCTGTGCTCTGTTCACGATTTCCGCCGCATAGATCGAAGTGAAAGGGAAATACAAGTTCCCCGCACAGAATTTTATATTATGTAAAAATAACTTTCCCAGAAGTTGTATTTCGAAGACCTGTACTCATAAAAAGTTGAGAATCGACCGGCGGAAGCTCTCACCTAGAATTCTGAAAAGATGAAAATATAAATAGGATACGTACGTGATACTCCACCGGATTGAGTTCAACATTTTCTGCATTAAATATGTAGAGATACTTGGCATTAGAGGCTTGAAAAGGATGGTAATGCAGTCACTAGTAAAGCAATAGAAGAATATTCTTAACAGAGTTGCGGGGAGGTCTCTTTATCTATGTTACCATGAAAGTTACTTCATTCATTCATTACATCGTCCGACCCTCGACACTTGCTTGGGGTTTTTTCTTACTTCACACAATCTGTTATTGTTAATACCTACATTCATATAGGCCTAAGCCCATTCCGAAGCGTTCTAATAACCTAGGTAGTCTATACTTCGTTCCTAAGTGTATAATATTTGTTTATTTATTATTTACTATTCATTCATTCATTCATTCATTCATTCATTCATTCATTCATTCAATCATTTCTTTATTTAGTTATTTATTTATGTATTTAGTTATTTATTTATTTACTTATTTTTTATTTATTTAGTTATTTATTTATGTATGTATTTATTTATTCATTTAATTATTTATTTATTCATTCATTTAGTTATTCATTCATTTAGTTATTCATTCATTTATTTATTCATTAATTTATTTATTCATTCATTCATTTATTTATTCATTTATTTATTTATTTATTTTTTATTTATTTGTTTATTCATTCATTCATTCATTCATTCATTCATTCATTCATTCATTCATTCATTTATTCATATATGCATTTATTTATTCATTCATTTATTTATTCACTCATTCATTTATTTATTCATTCATTCATTTATTTATTCATTCATTCATTTATTTATTCATTTATTTATTAACTTGTTTATTTTTTATTGATTTATTTATTAATTCATTCACTCATTCATTTATTCATGTATGCATTTATCTATTTATTCATTCATTTATTCATTTATTTATTCATTTATTTATTTATTCATTTTTATTTATTCATTCATTCATTTATTCATTTATTTATTTATTAATTCATTCATTTATTCATTCATTCACTCATTTATTTATTTATTCATTAAATTTTTTAATTAATTAATTAATTTATTTATTTATTCATTTATTCATTCATTTATTCATTTAATTATTTATTTATTCATTCATTCATTTATTTATTCCCTCATTTATTTATTCATTTATTCATTCATTTATTTATTCCCTCATTTATTTATTCATTTATTCATTCATTTATTTATTCATTCATTCATTTATTCAAGTATGCATTCATTCATTCATTCATTCATTCATTCATTCATTCATTCATCCATTCATTTATTCATTCATTCGTTCATTCGTTCATTCATTAATTCATTTATTCATTTATTTATTTACTTATTTATTTTTTATTTATTCATTCATTCATTCATTCATTCATTCATTCACTCATTCATTTATTCACTCATTTATTTATTTATTTATTTATTCACTTATTTATTAATTTATTCATTTATATTTATTTATTCATTCATTCATTTATTCATTTATTTATTTATTCATTCATTCATTCATTCATTTATTCATTTATTCACTCATTTATTTATTTATTCATTAAATTTTTTATTAATTAATTAATTAATCTATTTATTTATTTATTCATTTATTCATTCATTTATTCATTTATTTATTCATTTATTTATAGCCCTATTCGTGTGCTGAACAACAGCCAGAGGCCAATTATAGTTGAGCACAATACACAAACAGAAGATACAAAGGTGCAAGAATAAATAAAATATTATCTTAAATGAAGAAAAATATACGTAAATAAAATTGAGAACAAGAACAGTAAATACTAATAAACAAAACTATACTTTAAAGGGATCTAAATTGTTTCCATGCAAATTGACATATTTTATGCATCTACAGACTGGAGAAAGAGATTCCGAATTTCTGTTGTAAAATGTTTTTTGAAATCTTAAACCCTTTGTAGGAATGCGAAGGCTGATATTGTTTATGATAGACTCACAATCAATACCACCCTTGATAACTTTGCAAAAAAATTGATAATCAAGATTTTGACGTCTAGTATGAAGGCTACAACAGTTAAAATATTTACAGATAATCTCATAATTAAAGTCAGAGGAATTGGGTATAAATCGAAAAGCACGTAAGGAAATAAATTTTCTTTGAATATTTTCCAATTTCACCGAATCAGTTGAAGTAATGGAATTCCAGGCTACAGATGCATATTCAAATTTAGATCGAACCAAAGTATGTATAGAATTAATAGAGACGCAGGAGTAAAAAAGAATAGGTTATAGACCTTATTAAACCAAGCATTCTTATTGAATGGTTATAAATATATTGAACATGATCGTGAAAATATAATTTAAAATCAAATAATACACCAAGATCTTCAATAGAATTTTTCCTAATAATACAGACATTATTAAGAGAATAATTGAATTTTATGGAAGTAGTTTTTCGTGAGTACGAAATGACAAAAGTTTTAGTTTCATTAATTTTCATTCCATTATCGTCAGATCAAAGTTCAATAGAGTTAATATTATTTTGAAGAGTTTGGCAATCGGCCGGACTATTTATTGTGCGAAAGATTTTGAGATCGTCAGCAAATAACGGGTAGTTTGAACTTATTATAATAATTAGGGGGCGGATGTTGATGACCCAAAAGTCTAATTAAAATTATCAATAAAATGCCCTTAAAATAGTGAAAAAAGACATAGGCCTAAAATTAAAAGAAGATGACACTTAAATATTATTCACCTTACTCACACCACATAGTCTTAAAAATTAGGTACCTTGTTTCTATGACTGCTCTGTAAATGTCGAAGAGAGGAGACAACTTCCTGGAATTTGAGCATGCAAAAAAATGAAAGTTTTAAGGGAAAACTATAGATTTTAATGAGGGTTTAAAATGTGTTTCAATCAAGGGTGGTCCATGTCAGTGTCTTCATTCTCCGTCTCCTCCTTCCGCTCTTCACTTTTGTTACCAGATCTTCCAGATGAGGGAGTGTGAATGACAAAACAAATTGTGGTCGCAGCCTGCATTCTTGCAATCTTTGTGTTAAAAATACTGTTTACTGTAGTACATCCCTTTCTAACCATATTGGAGACACAACGTCCTATTGTCCAGGAAACTGTGAAATGTTTTCCCCTTTCAAACATAAATTCTAAATACAATGTTAAAATTGAAATATACCGTCTATACTTATCTAGTAGATACTAGATAAGTATAGACGGTATATTTCAATTTTAACATTGTATTACAACCTGCTTATCGGATAAATCATACAACATGAAATTACTAAACGCTAGTCAAGCAAAACTACTCAATTCTTTTGTGAACACAAAAGTGAAATTACTTAAAACCAACGCCAACATTTGGTTTAATAATCAATGCCTAACAAATAGAGTCACACCAAAATACGCCATGACAAAGAACAAGCACTACTCATACCCTGCTCGAAAATCTAACATACAATACCAACAGTTACGTGTGCGTAATGAAATTAAGTTTCTATTCAAAAAAATACTAGAAAAGTATAGACGGTATATTTCAATTTTAACATTGTATTACAACCTGCTTATCGGATAAATAATACAACATGAAATAAATTGTAAAGATATCCTCGTACCAACAAAAGAACAGTAGCGGTCACTTCAACTAAGTTGTTGGCAAGCATTTTATATTACATCTGCTATGTGAGGTGAAGCCCTCAGTGAAATGAGGGATGGACTTTAGAGTTTGTTCCAAACTATAAAACTCAAACTTCACTGATATTCACTTTTTCAGTAGGTAATTATTAGTACTGATTTGTTCGCTTAGAAAAAGATTTAACAGGCCTATATATAAAGACGGAAGAAAGATTTATTCAAAATGATCTAAAAGTTCTTCAAAATATAAAAAAATGACAAAAAATGCCAAAAAAATGTAAAAATGACCTATTAGTTCAAAAACGTCAAAAAATGCAATATAAGAAACTAATTTTTTACGTTGGTATTAACATAGAAAGGATTTCTATATCAATAGGCATCGTCCCAATGTGAAAAATAAGAAGATGGCTTTTCATCAACATCTGTCCCCTAATAATAATAATAATAATAATAATAATAATAATAATAATAATAATAGGCATATAAAGAAACGAGGGAGATGGTTTGAACCATGAATATAGTTTCAAAGCAGCGTACGTATAGCTTGAGCTATAGTCACAGTAGTAAAATTAATTTTCAAAATACAATGTTGACACATTCTGCATTTTCATTCGGGTTTTGAACTATGTAGTCCATGTGCGCGAATTTTGAGACACGCTGTAGATAGAAAAGTAAAGAGGTAAACTGCATGCTCACTTTTTCTGTGTGAAGGATGCTGAGAACGTATTTCCTCGAATCTCGTGGTACATATTCTGCAGCATCCTAACATTTTCTTCTTATTCTTCGTATAATGATAAAACAAAAGCAGGCAGATATTCAAAGGGAATGTGAAATGGTGATGTCTTTGCCAATAGCAGAGTCTCTTCAGTCAGAATAGAATTAAGATAACGCTGTTACAGCACGCTTAACTTATCGTGGGCACTTCAGACTAGCTGCAGGCAAGTCGCCCCAGCAATGACCATGTCGAGCATTTGAACCCTTTTGGACAGTCTTCGTGAAACAATCTGTTTATTCAGACATCAAACGTCTTGCAGGAATCCTGTTTGGAGTACCAGATGTTATGTGCAGAAGTGGGCAACCTTCCATTGTTCTTAGAAACATCATTTCTATTGCATTAGCTTTGTTGTTCTGGACTGTCTGGCGATAACTATATTTTCTGTTTGCTTGGAAGTTCTTGTGTTGAGAGTCAACCAAAAACTATGACTTTTTTCAACAGAGTCGAAATGCTTAAAATTTCTTTCTTCTGAAGAGAATTATTAAAGCCAGATATCTTGCGGTCTATCTCTTATTTAAAGTGCTTTATGTTTTGGAATTCATTTGTACATTTTACGAAACATCGTAGAAATAAATATCACTTTTTTAATTCTAAGAAAAGTAAATTACTTTTTTTAAAACAAAATCTTCTTTTTAAATTATTAAAATCCCATATTTATTCGTCTCATAAGAAAAGAAAATTAATTACAACAGCAAGAGGAACACCGATAACAAGATATTACTGATTTCAAATATGTAAAATGTTTTTTTTGCTCGATCATAATATGAGCGGCTCGCAGCCAGAGTGGACCAAGTCCACCAGTGGTCAGTTTGTGGATTAATACAATCTCGGATGAAGAAAACTTAGATTTATTCATTGCCATAACAAACCAAGTCCATAACTCATTTGTTACTCCACAGATGGCAGCATTTCCTATGGAAGGTGAAGGTTGCTAAGCGTAAGCCAGGAACTTTAAGACTCAATTTCTCAAAATTATTCCAGAAGAATTTTGTCCACTCTGGTTGTGAACCCCTCATATAATACGCTCATTACATTTGACGTAACTGTATCTTAATGCCATACATTAGAGCAGACGTGGGCATTTAAAGAGATGCGCCGTACTACTCTGATTGCTGCAACACGCATCACCTGTTAACGTAATACTCAGCGGTGGATCGCGTGAAGTTTTGAAACACGAAACGTGAAGTAATTACGCAGGACAAGAAGATACACAGTTTTCTACAAATGTTATTTTTATGAATAATGACAATGAAAGAAAACAAATTTTCCAAAACAAATACAAACTATTTTACAAAAAGCTGAAACATAACTGTATTTCTAATTTAAACAATTACTGTAAAAACCTTATAAAATGATATAAAACGTACAATTCCACAACAGTTAAAAAGTAATGCCATAATCTGAACCTATTTGTTTTGAAAGGGCATCAGTCACTAATTTGCATCCTTTGAAAATAAAATTAAGAAACTAAGGAAAAATAGATTCTTAACAAAATATCAAGCAGATTACTAAGAAACAGAACAACAACAATTAGGCTATTTTTTAAGCTTCTTACTGTAGTTCTTTGTTGTTTTTGTCAATTTACGTCAATTGACTCATGCCCTTAAAAGAAAGGATTCGCTTATTCTTCTTCGTCACGTAAATCAGCAAGTGTTTCAAAATTGGGAGTTATGTCAGACATTGCAATTGTGAGCTGATAGAATAAATTCGCGTGATCTTGATTTGGATTTTACAATGGCCAACTGAGGAAAAAAAACTGTTCACAAATAAAGGTTGAGCCAAACATAGAAGCAATTTTCATAACAAAACTCCGAAGATGTGAATATTTTACTTTGCAAAGTTGTTTAAGCTCCTATACATCTAAACCAGCCATGTTTGTGCACTTGCACTTGGGGTTTCGCGGCTAGACGCGCTAACCGTTACTCCACAGGTGTGGGCTACTATTATTATAAAAAATAAAATAAAAAAATTTGTTCCATTAAAACGAGTCTTTTCATAATGTCGCTCAACGTGCTAGTAAAATTTTGTAGCATAATAAGCACCTAACGCTTTCCCCTTCTTCGCAACAAAAGAATTCATTTTTCCATTCTTTGTGGAAATAATATTTTTGGACTTTTTTTTACTTCAGGAGCTTCCTTAGTGAGCGACATTTTTTTTAGTGAAATCCACCGCCGATCGCCAGTGCTTCAACCGGTCGGACAGGTACCCCGGCTAGGGGTGTGGAGGGAGGGAGATCATGACCTTGCTTTCGACTCCGTTCGACATGTACTACTGATGCCCACGTCTGGATTAGAGTATTACTATTCACTGTATTATTGCAACTATCGATTTCCAACTAAGCATATGTGATATTGATTAATATCGTACACGCAATATTCCGCAAGCCTTGAGAGCACCAATTCAAAATGGCAAACGCGAGTTTTGAAAGAAGCATTGATCAAATCACTCAAATAAACATTAATCAAACTTGAAACATTCCACTTGGAGGCATACCCCAGATAAATTTCACAAACTGCACAATCAACAACATTGATATTGATATTGATATATTTATTTCTACAACTCTTATTTGGTAATGGGTCGCCACCACATCTCTGTATTCGTGCTCCCATTACCTTCTAATTACAATAACACATACAAACTTTCATTGACGTGTGCAGTCATCTTGTTTTACCTTTGTTACCTCTATCACTATAATACATACTCTCAATTTGCTTCCTAACCTCTCCCCTTAAAATTTTCCCTTCTTTCTAATGAGCACCTCACCACTTTTATTGTTTACTTACTGTATATTTGAAGTACTTCCTATCGTCTAAAATTTCCCTAATTTTGAACTAACTTTTACTAACACTATTTAATCATACTCATTCACTTTCATCACTAATTTACAATCAGTTCTACCTATCCTCACTTCTGTCATCACTCTTATCCCCTATTTCTCCATTAAACACTGAATCACATGTTTATTTTGTTAAACTGTTCCCTTTCACCCCGATAAATTTTCCGTTTGCCACTATTTTTGTAAGTCAACTCAACATTCATTTGTAAACTTACACTAAAATACTTGCTGTCTTCCTATCATTTCAATTTCTCTGATTGTACACTAACTTAGTCGACACTCCAATATTTGTAACATTTCACTACCAATTACTGTCCACACCTGTGGAGTAACGGCTAGGACGTCTGGCCGTGAAATTAGGTGGCCCGGGTTCGATTCCCGGTCGGGGCAAGTTACCTGGTTGAGGTTTTTTCCGGGGTTTTCCCTCAATCCAATATGAGCAAATGCTGGGTAACTTTCGGTGTTGGACCCCGGACTCATTTCACCGGCATTATCACCTACATCTCATTCAGACGCTAAATAACCTAAGCTGTTGATAAAGCGTCGTAAAATAACCTACTAAAAAAACCAATTACTATTAACAAACACTTCTTATTTTATCTAGTCACTTCCTTTATCAACTCCTGTTTCTCTGGACACTAATTCACTTATTCGCTTATACATTCTCTCTCCGATTGTTTTGCTAGTTACTCTTACTCCTTGAACACTCACTTTATTGTTTCTATGTCTTTTGCCACACTTTTATCACTCCATCCCCCTTAAGCACCAACAATCAACAACATGTATTTTAAATAAAAATAAATTCTGTTCGTGTTAATTTAAATATTCGAATAAACTGAGTTCATTTCCAGTGTTTCAATGTGTGTTGAAGTTTCGTACCGATGTAATACCGACGGACCAATTCAAAAGGAAAACAACTAAAAGAATAAAGTTTTGAGTAACTTGAATTTCAAAGCTTTACGTTGCTGTGAAAAATGCATTTGACACACTCAAATTTGAAACTTATAGTAGCCTATTATATATAAACAAAATTTGGGGTAGTTTCAATTATCCTTTGATTTTTCACAGCAATATAAGGCTTATAAATTTACGTTTCTCAAAACTTTAAGTTTAGAGTTATTTCCTTCGTTGAAGTGTGCCGTCTTTATATTCTCTAATTTATCTTTAGAGCGTCCTTCGTAATTCATATTAGTCACTTTTCTTTTAAGAATTAGGTCTGGAAAACAGTCGCAATACAATCAAGGACTTTTTTCTTTTGTGAAGCTTTCAGCTTAGTAATTACTCCGTAGTGACCAAGCTAGAATGGGCTGTGTTATCATGTGGAGAGAGGAGAGGAATGGAGCTCTCGAGAATTCCTGCTCTTCCCCCCCCCCCTCTGCGCGGCTGTCGGATTTTATTGATTTCATCTGCTTTGTTTAGTGTAGTGCTAGGCGCCGTATGACTGAACTTGCGTGCTAATGACTCTCTTTTCTTCCTCCTGTTCGTAGCAAACATTCGACTCGTGCTGTTAACAGTTGCCTAGCAATCACCTTCGCAAAAATGTGACAGTCTCCCTTTTTAATTATAGCTGTCTCGTATCACAGGAATGGAGAGCTATGTGCCACGCCCATTTGTGCTGCTCGTATTTACATTACCGAATAATCTTTGCTCGTTTCAACAAAGAATTGCGCCTTTTTACATCTGTGTGTTTTACTTATCTACTGCGTTTCTTCTTTCTTTTAGTTATGATGTTTAAGATGCTTTAATTATTTCTCTTCTGTGAAGATATACGACTGACGAAAATGAAAGTCCTTTTTCTCCATTGAAAAGTGATGAAATTTTCTCCTCTTTTGTATCATCTCGCGCTTTGTCATTCAGGGATCTCGTTTCATAATTCTTTAATGTAGAACTTAGCATAGATTTTACAAAGGTAAAGCGGCAAAGAGTGTAATATATTTTGTAGAGGTGTAGCGACAGATTTAATAATGGAAGCGTTGGCATGCATTAACAGTAAAGTCTATCAACGAAATATTCCGATAAAACTTACCTGTACACAATTGAATATCTCCCCGGAAAAGGATGTAACAACAGGTTCTTTAAATATGTGATATAGGTGGTAAAAGTAATTTTAAAGCATTTTCTTGGAACTCTTTATTACATTCAATAGCTGAATAAACTTGTATGCTTGTTTAGTCAAGTAATTATGATTGCAAATAAAGACCTAATGAAATACCTATGCCCCTGAAATTGTTTTCCTTTCTCCTGAAACGTGGATTACAATTTTGCTTGTTACATCCTTATTTCGGGGAGGTCTTCAAATATTAATATACATATTACATCAAGTAGGATTATTATTAAAAATATTTTCTGCATAGGCCTATATGGTATCAAAATTTTAAATTATATGTAAAATAAACCTCCCTCAGTTTATATATAAAAGACATATAATAGTAATATGCGTTACAAGAACAGTATGTTGAAGTTTTCATGTTCGAGGAAAAGTTTGAAAAAGCGAAACGTAGTTGAGCTTTTTTAATTTCCGAGAATTGAAAGAAAACATACCGCTCGTGTATCGTACATTATGTTGTGCGAAGATCGTTTATTACATACCTGAAAGAGAAATTTCTAATTAGTTGCAATGAAATCTCTATCTTGGTTTCTGTTCAATGACTGCAAATTTGCAAAACAAAAATATCTATCTTCAACATTGTTACTTTAAAATGTTTTCTGTGTTTACTATACTCCAGCAGGCCGTGATATACGTCAGTCTTCCCCCCCTCCGAGTCTATAAATGCGAACTTAAAACAAATGGTAAGGTTATGTAATGATTTAGACTTTACTTAATTTTTGCAAATATTTAAAAACAATAATTAACAGAGCAATTTAGGTGAAATTACAGTGGTAAGTTCCCAATTTATAATTATTACTATATTGAATGTCTCTAAAAATAATATGTTAAAAGCCTAAAGCAGTAAAATCAATATGTCACTTAAGCGGTAAGAAGAGGGAAATTGTTATGTGTATTAGGTTGGGAATACTGAATGTGGAATTTTAGACTTTCCGCGGATTAGTTTTGTGCGGAAACCAAGCAAATACGCACGATCTCGCACAAAAATATTTTCTGCATAGGCCTATAGGGTATCAAAATTTTAAATATATGTAAAATAAATCTCCCTAAGTTTACACATAAAAGTACATATAAAAATTTCGTTGCAATATTCATACTAAAGAGCATCTTAAGGAGTTAGGTATAGCTTATAGCAGTAAAATTTTGGAAATATTCAACTCCATTACTGTATCTTGTACAATATTGAAAATTAATATGTGTAAAACACTGTGCTTCTGGTATATGAAAAAAAATTATGATTGGAAAAAAAAAATATATATATATATATATATATATTTTTTTTTTCAAAATTCAGTTCACTGTGCAGTGATCAAGCTTTTCCTACATAACTTAAAAACTATCCAACATTTCGTGCTGAAATTTTTTGTGTGTATTTATGCATGTCATATCTAAAATATGATGCAAGATCACTTCTCTACCTTTGACAGATTGATAAAAAATAAATTCATTTTAAAAAATGGTCAAATATCAGTATTTCCTTTAACACAAAATATAAAAAAAAAAAATATTTGTTAAGGAATGTAGTTGAAAGAGCATGATATTGTAAACGTGAGTTTCAGCAATAAAATAAAAGAGAGAGAACATGAAAAAGTTAACAAGTTAACAAGTTTATGAGTTATGAGGGAAACGCTTCATCACTGCACAGTAAACTGGCAACATTTTGAATTTTGAAAAAAAAATATATATATAATATATATAAATACTTTTTTTTAAATGGTAAAAATATTTTATGCTCGACCATGCCGAAATGTAGTAATTATACAACTGGTAGTAGCCCTTTAATGCACCTCATTAAAGTACATCTATTCATTATAATTCAGTTGTTCAGCCAATGAGAAATCATCGTTGTACCATTATGAAACCGCAAGTATCGATTATTCTCGGATATGCAATCGAAAGCCAATTAGCGAAAAGTCACGGAGGCTGGAAATCCAATACTGTCGCAGAAGGTTATGTTCTGTTACTATAATAATTAGCATTAATTGTAAACAATATTCAAATAAATTCAATTTGTCATCTCTTTTTTCAATTCTAAATCAATTTCCAGGTTATATGAAGACTAATCTTCATGTTATTCTCTAGATTATATCAAGGTCAATCACATTCGTGCCTCGGAAAAAATCAATACTTTCGCGTCTGCGCACATCTCACAATTCAGGTCAGTTCCGCTTCTCACATAACTATAACATGAATACTTATGAATAATTTCAAGTTAGAAATATGGTCGAGCATAAAACGTCGTATGAAACTTGCCTATAATTTCATTATTGTATAAGATACAGTAATGGAAGAAAAAAATGTTGAATATTTCCAAAAAGTTTACTGCTGTAAGCTATACCTAACCCCTTGAATAAAAATTTCGTGAAGAATAAGATACTCCTCGTACAAAAACAAAAGAGACAAAGGAATGCAACTTGCGAAGTTAGGACGAAAATCTTTCGCCTCTTGCGTGTCTGTTGTAAATTCAAATAATATTTTAACACCATCAGAGTACAGATTAAAAAAGATATATTTACAGTTAATCTGCCCCATATCAACCTTGAAACCTTACTTTGAGTCTCTTTAATGAGAAGCTACAACGTAACTGACTGAGCTGCAATAAATATTGGACTCAAAAGGGAAATTCGGCCTTAACTGAGTATTAGGAGAATTAAGGCTCATTCACAATGAAAATTAAACATAACGTAAACTTTAACTTAACGTTACAGTAAAATCAAGAAGTCATAAGGCCCATTCACAATGAAAATTAAACATAACCGTAACATAAACACAGAAGTTTGTGCCCAGGCTACCAAATGGGATCATTCACAATGATTCACATAAGCATTGACATAAACATTACCGTAAGACGTTAACATGAAAGTTTGCAAACTACAAACTTTCATACTTATGCTTACGTGATTTGCAAACAGAACACAATCGTGGAGCGCTGAAGTATACGACAGAATATGAGGAAATGGCGTCGTTGTTATGTTTACATGGTTACCAAGTATGTTTGCTGTTATGTTTATGTTCCCATCGTGAATGATGGTATGACTTCTTGATTTTACTGTAACGTTAAGTTAACGCTTACGTTATGTTTAATTTTCATTGTGAATGAGCCTATACCATCATTCACGATGGGAACATAAACATAACAGCAAACATACTGGGTAACCATGGAAACATAACAGCGACGTCATTTCCTCATATTCTGTCGTATACTTCAGCGTTCCACGATTGTGTCCTGTTTGCAAATCACGTAAGCATAAGCATGAAAGTCTGGAGTTTGCCAACTTTCATGTATGTATGTATGTATGTATGTATGTATGTATGTATGTATGTATGTATGTATGTATGTATGTATGTATGTATGTATGTATGTATGTATGTATGTATGTATGTATGTATGTATGTATGTATGTATTTATTTATTTATTTACACTGCATGTGGGCAAGCACCCGGAGGCAGTGGTATATACAATATAAACAATACACAATAAAATGATAAGCAATACACAATACAATTTTACAACACATATACAATTTTATACACAATACAATAAGAATACGCAATATAATTTAACCCAATAATAATAAAACATAAATAAAATAACTAATTTTACAATACAACCTACATAATTATGTATAGGTCCTACATAAGTTTCAATAGTCTTCCACTTTACTCTCATCTCATTCCCTGTAGTGGCACTATGACGCATTTCACTGACACTTTAGCACACATTTCACTGACACATTTCATTGACGCTATAAATTATCACTGATCGGAACTGTTCACTGCACTGTAAAACCATAACATCAAAAACCATAACCATAACCATGTTAACGTCTTATGGTAATGTTTATGTCAATGCTTATGTGAATCATTGTGAATGATTCCATTTGGTAGCCTGGGCGCAAACTTCTGTGTTTATGTTACGGTTATGTTTAATTTTCATTGTGAATGGGCCTTTACTGAGAGTTTTTCTCTTAAGCATCGTGAGAAGCGAAATATTTCTAGTCCATAATAACTCGCAAAGAATGCTTGGAACTTCATCGATAGAAAGATTCCATCTCTTTACAGATTTGGCGAATATTTAGCATATTTTATTCGAAATCGATGTTTTGTACGCGAATATTTACACTGAACAAGCAAATTCCATTCGCGCAGAATGTCAAGGGGAAATGCAAGGCAAACAAACAAACACCGCATCTATACTTCGGTTTTACTATCCCAAGCCATTTGTATGGCTGTTTGGTGCAGCGGCATTTGAAATCAGGATATCGCAAATCCAGAGCGCAATGACTTCAGCCGGTTGTTTATGGAGCGGTAAATAAAATTTAATTTATGCCAGCGTTTCCAGCTGATTTATTAAATTTTACAATAAGCTGCCATACCAGATGACCTCACACAAGGTGGCGCTAAACTTTAAGCATTGTTCGATTGTCACTGTGAAGATAAACATAGACAAAAATATGTTCGCTGATACTATCGGAACAATAATACTCGCAAGTAAGATCATGGAGAGCTTCTTCAGTTGGATCCATATTACTCATGCTCACGTGACTTTCAAGCCCTAGGTGACTCGTTCAGACTTCGGACGAGATCATCTAGACTACGTTCATACTGTCTAAGGGGATGCTCCACTAAAAATGACAACTTTTCTTTTAGGTGTTCCGCAAGGAACAGTCCTTGGACCGATTTTATTTTTAATAACCTTTTAATGTTAGACCTTAAAGAATATGAAGGTGATTTATATTCGTATGCTGATGATACTGTTTTACTTTATAGTGGAAAAACTTGGACTGATGCTTATTATAATGCAAATTGCGGCTTAAAATTAATAAAAAAAGGGTTCGATTTAAATTCACTTGTAATTAATAAAGATAACACAATAGCTATCCAATTTTTCTTTAAATAATAGAGGTAATAAATCAATTTCATCTATACTTCAAATTAAAATGCATAATTCTGATTGTTCCGATATAAATTGCAATTGTTCAGTTATTAATGAAGTTAATGAGGTTAAATACTTAGGTATAATTTTTTATAATAATTTAAAATGGAATAATCATATTCATTATATTTGTAATAAATTACTTAAAACATTGTTACTTTGTTATTCTAAGAAATATTTTGTCCCTTAACTATTTACGTGTAATTTATTTAGCATTATTTCAATCTGTATTTATGTATGGTATTATAGGTTGGGGTGGAACTTATAAATCCAACCTTTATCCGTTAATTTGACTACAGAAAAAAGTACGGTATTAAAAATTTGTTTAAAAAAGCAGAAAGATTACCCAACTGAATTGTTGTTTTAACATTTCAAAGTTTTCAACATTAAGCAAATGTATTATTTTAGTTTATTAAAATATTTTCATAGAAATTTTAATAACTTTGAAAGGTATATACATAAATATAGAACTAAAATATGAATTCTCTGCGTTTGCCTGAACCAAAATGTAAAACCAATGCAGTTTTTTTTATAATAGCATGAGTCTATAGCATAGTCTATCATAGCATATAATACTGTCTAAGGCAGGGATGAGACGATATTAGCTCCCAATGATGGTAGAAGAGCTCGACCTTGATCACGAGCGCATAGCGCATTCACTGTAACGTAGACAACAGGGATATACATGCACATGCAGCGAAAAAAGGCAGCAATTATTACAATAACTTGCGTTACTAAATTTCTGGGCATGTAATAGGGCTAATTATTCAGTTATTTAATATACATGTACATATATAAACATCGCTAAGGGAAGAGTTTTTAGGAACAAAAAGAGAAATAGGAAAAGTTAATTGTATGTAAACTATTTTCTTGTTAAAAGTAATTATTTATTATGTAAATACTTCACTTCATTGGTTAGGAGAAACTGATAGGGTCTACCTGCTCGACGTGTGTGATCTCTAAGTACTTTTGAGTACTTGTTGAAAAAATAATAATTGCAATATTGATTGAAATAGAGTATATTGATTGTGCGATTGTGAAAATGTAGTCGTTAGTCTTCAGTCGTGATTATGTAATGAGTTTTCTTAGAATTCTTTGTGAGATGCACGTAACACGAAAGATACAAATTGATTAGATTAAGATGTTGAGAGCCATCGTAATTTTTGGGGTCAATCATTTAAGGGGATATGTATGACTTTTAAAACTTCCACAATTTTCGGCCAAAATTTGTGAAATTTGAACTATATAAACAGATCTATAATAATATCATCTGTACAAAATTTTGTGCAATTAGGTCTAATAGTTTTGAAATTATATTTTTAAGTATATTTTATATTGACGTTACTAAAAAAAAGCTTCTTGCATCAAAGTTTTCAAAATGCTTAGTTCATATTTGATAAAAATCCTGAAAATAGTTATTGGAATAAAAGTGAATTAGTATTTTGAGTTTAGTAATAGTATAAGTTAAAGTGCAATCAAAGATAAAATATTATTTCTAAATTAAAGAAACACGTAGTCTAATAAAAGTAAATGTCCAGAAACAAGCAACAAATAAAACATCAATAACACATTTAAAATAAAGAAATAAAAGGAATCTAGATACTATCTGCTGACCCAAATGTAAATTAATTTACCTTCGATGTCAATTCCGAAATGAATTTATTTCTCTCTTCTCCTGAATAATGTCTAAATTTTTTTAATGTTGCGTCTCATAATGCCGTTTTATGTTGCTTTTTTTGCAAATGATATATTTTTTTACACAACAAACACTGGACTTCATCACCATGTTCGAAGCATAAATATTGTATCTTCCACTCTTCCTTGAAAGCTTTAAGCGCTTCCGTTCCGTCATGATGCGCTGTGTTCTAAGATCTGTACATCCTTTAGCAGTGTTTACAGGTAAAAGAGCTCCGCGCGCGCGCAGCGGGCATAAAGTAGCTCTCGCCCGCAAATATTAGTCACCATCGCAAGACTGGTCTAAGGGGATACTACACTAAAAATCACAACTTTTTTCCTAATAATTTTGTTCTGCCAAATTTTGGGTGCATGTTTACTATGTCAGGACTAACAAAATCCAAATTTTGAGCTTCCAAACGTTGTTGACTTTTGATTTTTAGTACAAGATCTCAATTTTTAAGCGTTTATTACATTCATAAAACATAGAGAAATATTCATATGCATTCGTTTTATGAAATATTTCATTTATTCACCTTCAAACAATTTTTGAAATTTTATAAATGTTATTTAATCTATAATTCATGAAAAATATTAATAAAATAAGCTAGCAGTATTTCTTACAACTTAGAATGTTTTATTTAGAATGGAATGTTTTATTTTTGCTGGCAGAGTTAGGGCCATAAGACCTTGTCTTCCACTCAACCAGCCTTAATCAATACAATACATATTTAAATTACGAATATTTACACTACACTTAAAAGATTCTCCAGCAATATTCTTTAGTTAAGTTTTAACGACTAGTACATGTTTATTTAAATTTAGATAAGGTAAAGTAATAACTTAATTTATGAGCTAATTTAATTCAATCAATTACAATTAATTTGAGATAGCTAATGAAATTATGAGAATTAATTTAATATAAGTTTACTAGAACTATGTTATAGGAAGAAAAATATAAATCTAAAATATAGTTATATAATGAGTATATTAATGTAATGAAATTTTTCCATTACAGGTTTTGTATTCTGTTTAGAAAAAATAATGATAATAAGAATGGACAGATATTAGTTTCATTATAAGAAACAAATATTAATAAGTAATTATTCTGTTAAGTAAAAATTTATACATCTTGATGACACAAATTTTAACACTGTATCACTTCGGAATATGTATGGTAAGACTTTCCTGTGTTAAATTTCAAACGTACTTCGTTTACATGTTTCGACCTATTTATGGGTCATCTTCAGAACTGGTCGTTGTTGGTCTTGGCGCCACTTGTTCTGTTTCCTGTGAGGGTGTGTTCCTGTGGTATAGTGTAGAGTCAAAGAGTGTGTGTGTTTTGAAGTTAAGTTGTGTGTTGAGAATTTCGTTGCACACATACACAACACATCCAACCACCCCACACAACACAAACAAGCTGCATTCCGAACAATTGTACACAGACTACTCAACATACCAATGAACCAACAGGATTACAGTGAAGAGTTAAACACAATGAAATACATAGCATAAGAAAACGGATACAACCCTAACATAATAGACAACATAATACGTAAGACAAAACATAATCACAAAAAACATAAGAATACAACACAAACACAAGAACACAAAAAATACATCACACTAACATACGAAAACAAAACACATAAAAAATTGCAACCTCATTCAAGAAATTAAATTACAACATCGCATACAGAACAAATAACACTCTACAAAAACCTCTCAACACACAAACAACACAAACAAACAAATACACAGGCGTATGCAAACTCAAATGTAACACCTGCAACAACTTCTACGTAGGACAGACAGGCAGATCGTTTCAAACACGTTACAAAGAACACATCACAGCCGTAACAAAATTACAAAACACCTCCACATATGCAGAACACATCACAAATCCCAACCACAACTACAGAGACATCAACACAGACGTGGAAATGCTACACATCCAACCAAAAAGCCAGAAACTAAACACACTAGAACAATATGAAATATACAGACACACAAAAACACACCCCAACGAAATTCTCAACACACAACTCAACTTCAAATACACACACTCTTTGACTCTACACTATACCACAGGAACACACCCTCACAGGAAACAGAACAAGTGGCGCCAAGACCAACAACGACCAATTCTGAAGATGACCCATAAATAGGTCGAAATATGTAAACGAGGTACGTTGAAATTTAACACAGGAAAGTCTTACCATACGTATTCCTAAAAATTTATGTAATTTTTATCTAAATGAAGATATTGTCCAAGAACTCCCTACATCATAAATAAATCATAAATACATAAGAATATGCAACTATCTCATAAACATTTGAAGTAAAAATTTCATCTAGATTGATTATTATTTGACATAAAAAAGTTGGTGTTGCATCAAGAAAAATAAACTTAGACCTACTGAAAAATGGATTTGAAAGTAAAATTAATATTTATATGAATTAAAATTCCCCTCCGCTAAATTCATCTAGTAACTTCAGGGAGTCAACTTTAGAACAAAAAGTTACTAGATTTGTAATCAGAAAGTTATAAAAGAGAATTCTTTCATTTAAGAAATAATTTTGACAGTTCTTAACTGATATTAGCATATTAAGTATTCAAGAATCTGGCATTTGTTTGAATGTTTTGTTTTCAATAGAGTACTACGGAAAATGTGTAAACTTTTATATTCCGTGGCACGTTTCCATGGTAACACAAGCCAACAGAAGAGCAAGAAGCTTTAAACACCTCGACTAGAAAGTTGAAAATTGGGGTAACGTAGTTACGACCTTTCTTATGGGATTTAGTTTGGGTTATTGAGGGAGGGAGATAAAATATGGAATAGTTAAAAAAAATTCAACCTTGTTTTCATGAATGTCGGTTGGTTACGGTGGACCATCGTCCCATATCTGTCTAATAACGGTCCATTATGCGAGAAGATATATTTGTATGGTCGGACGCTGAAGAGAGACCATATGTCGCATACAAATGGAGGACAAACCCTGACCGTCAGAGCGAGTCTCCTGCTGCATAATGCAAAAGCTGCTTGATGATGCTGTCGGGCGATCCTATAGCTAGCTCTGCTCTCAAAGAAGGGGAGGAGGTTCATGTGATATTATTCTAACACTGGCCTTTTGTTACTTGAATTAAGCAAGCGAATGAATTTGGTCTTCAATTGGCAGAAAAGCAGAAAGTCCTCATGTATAATTGCCTAGATCACAACATTATGGCCACTTTCTCCAAGTACAGTAGTGTTTATTTCTTGCAAATCTGGCTCTCTTGTAAAGCTCCCTGTGAAGCAGACTTGAACGATTTCAAGGGAAAAATTGTTCCGGGGCCGGATATCGATCCCAGGACCCTTTTCTTACAAGCAAACGTTCTGATGGGGGCAGATAAAAAAAAGTTACAATTTTTTCTTCCACCATGTTAACAATGTCAAAAGAAGTGCTTATACAAATTTTGGCCACACGACCGCAATTACGAGTGCAGTAAAAAAATAAGTACGCCAGGGACCGTTAACAGAAAAAAAAACACAATTTCATGGGACACATTTATTGGAACGGGCACAGCAATTGTTGATCTATTTTTCAACATATTTTCCATCGGAATTGAGACATTTCTCATATCATGGGATCGACAGAGAGAGGTGCAGATGCAGTCAAACACTGGTTCCGATCTGAGGCGGCTGACTTCTATGACAGAAAAATTGATCCCATGGTATGACAAATGTCTGAATTCCAGTGGGGATATGTTGACAAATAGCGCAAAAATTGCTACATCTGTTTCAATAAATATTTCCATGCAATTGTGCTTTTTCTATTAACGGCCCCAGGGAAAATCACTTTCTGGACGGCCTCGTAATTGCGATCGAGTGGCCAAAATTTGTATAAGCACTTCTTTTGACATTATTAACATGGTGGAAGAAAAAAAATAACTTTTTTATCTGCCCCCATCAGAACGTTTGCTTGTTAGCGCACGAATGCTCTACCGTCTGAGCTACTCAGGAACTATACCCGACACCGTCCCAATTTTCCCTTTTATATCCACACAACTCAAGTGGTCTGACAAGGCACCAGAAACCCAACTTGGAGTGCACACAAACTCTGTGTCATTTGAATTGTGTTCTTTTTTATTTTTATTCATGTTTATTTTTTACATTTTGTTAATATGTTTTCCATTTCCTGAAAATAATTTCGTTTAAGGGGACTGGGTAGTGTACTGTTCTCCAACCAGGAGATTAACCGTGAAAGGAATGTGCTTACTACTGCGTCATCTATTGGAGCGAAGTAGATAGATAATGTTACCGTCATAACTTCAGTTTAAAAAACATGCGCTCTCCTGCATATGTTATTTCCTGTATGGAGGGATTAAAAGACTAGGAGATTAACCGTGAAAGAAATATGTTTTACTATTGCGACATCTATTGGAGCGAAGTAGATAGATAATATTACCGTTATAACGTCAGTTTAAAAAACATGCGCTCTTCTGCATATATTATTTCCTGTATGGAGGGATTAAAAGACCAGGAGATTAACCGTGAAAGGAATGTGCTTACTATTGCGTCATCGATTGGAGCGAAGCAGATAATATTACCGTTATAACGTCAGTTTAAAAAACATGCGCTCTCCTGCATATGTTATTTCCTATATGAAGGGATTCAAAGGCCAGAAGATTAACCGTGAAAGGAATGTGCTTATTATTGCGTCATCGATTGGAGCGAAGCAGATAGATAATATTACCGTTATAACGTCAGTTTAAAAAACATGCGCTCTCCTGCACATGTTATTTCCTGTATGGAGGGATTAAAAGACCAGGAGATTAACCGTGATCTAATTTTGTAACTTGGGTAGTATAAGTATGTGTGTATCAGTATTATCGTTTGTCCTTTGAGAGTTAGCCAATGGGGATGCGTGTACCCACGTGTATGTCCTTATGACATCTTATGACATAAACATTCCTTCACAGCATTACACCGCTGCGTCTCATTCCCCTGAGACTTTCTCCTGGTTGGAGTACAGTATAGGGATCAAAATTGGGAAAAACCACAATTCAAGACACAGAGTTTGTGTGCACTCAAAGTTGGGTTTCTGGCGCCTTATCAGACACACCTGAGTTGTGTGGATATAAAGAGAAAAATTGAGATAGTGTCGGGTGTAGTTCCTGGGTAGTTCAGTCAGTAGAGCATTCGTACGCAAAACGAATGGTCCCGGGATCAATACCTGGCCCCGGAACAATTTTTCCCTTGAAATTATTCAGGTGTTTATTTCGTTTAACAAATATTAAATTAACAGCCTGTTTATTTTTAACATTTTGTTAATATGTTTTCCATTTCCTGGAAATAATTTCGGTTAAGGGGGCTGGGTAGTGTACAGGAATCAAAATTTGTATTTTTTTTTTAACAATAATAATTTTACGTAGATTGTTCTAGCAACAGTGCATAATTCTGTATAGATTACTGTGCACATTACTGTGGAATCCCGGCCACCAAGTCACTCAACTGAGTGCGCTCCTTGTATAATGGCAGTTGACTTAATATAAAATGTCAACATCCATGCCCAACTTGGAATCAGGCCACAAAGGAAAAAAACACTGAAGAAGGGGAGTTCGATCCGGTGCTGTGGATTGGACTTCGGCGTAGCTCAATGGTGAAAGCGCTTGGTACGTACAACCAAGGACCCGGGTTCGATCCCTGGCGTCGGAGCGAATTTTTCTCCTCTAATATTAAATGTTACATTTGTTCAGATGACATTTTGTGCACATTCAAAGGACAGAACTAAACTTCTTTCAATCATTTATTATTATAATACACTGCTCTCTTCAATTGACTGAGTGCATTGGAAATTAAATCAATGATTTTCCCAAAACACGCTGTGAAATCTGCAATGCCTAGGAAAAATTGCATAACTTAAGTCAATTTCAACAAAAAAAAATGTATTAGTTTATTGACAACTTACGGAACATCTGTTCGCTTGGGAAAGGAGACATAAGTATTTCTCCCATTACAATAATTCATACAGAAGAAAATCAAATCGACATAAACCAGTGTGAAGACAGTTTTTTCCTTCTCCTGTAAAACTAACATTTTTGACTTGTGCCACTTTTCCCGAGCACTACAGAAATGTTTATATACAACAATTTTTATCTCGAAAAGGAAGCAGAAACGTGCAAAATTGCATTAAACTTTTTGTTTGAAATATCACAAAGAATAACCCCCTGAAATTAATGACATTACTTAGGGGAGAGTTGGGTAGTATCGGACATCGGGTAATATCGGACAGTGAGTTTCTTTCATCTACCACCAGAAGATAGTACCTGATTGACATGGTTACGTTTCTGTGATGTCGCATTCAGAAACGTATTCATGTTATTCAGGTACTAATATCTGGAGGTAGATGAAAGAAACGCATTGTCCGATATTACCCGATGTCCGATACTACCCAACTCTCCCCTACCTATGGTTCATCCTGTAAACATTTTGAACTTGGCGGTGCTTGAACTCAGATCGTAAGCCTGAAAATGAAATTATCTTGACTTTCGACTAAATGTACGGAATGCATTGAATTTGGCTGAAATTGTTCATTTTTACTGTTCCATTAGGTGGCTTATCTCACACACGAATATTAATTTTATAATAGTACATTATGCAACGAGCCTATAATGATAGTAATTAAGGCGCGAGGATATTTATGAAACGAGCGCGAGCGCTCGTTTCATAATTTTCATACGAGCGTCTTAATTACCATTATAGTCGAGTTTCATACGACTTTTTATGCTCGACCATATTTCTAACTTGAAATGATTCATAAATATTCATGTTATTCTTATCTGACTGGGGAGCGAACTGACCTTGTGCAATCTCGTAAATTGTGAGATGTGCGGAGACGCGAAAGTATTGATTTTTTCCGGGCAACGAATGTCGACGACCTTGATATAATCTAGTAAGATAAACGTTAAACTTGATACAGCCTTGAATTGTGTGTACGTTTTGTAAGCAATGTTCGTAAATATGATCTTATTACCCCATCCCTGGAAGCAATAGGTTGGCTTAAACTAGATAAGAAAAGAAATTTACATTCACTTCTCCTTCTCTTCGAAATCTTGAACTCTTCTATTCCTTCGTACCTGTCGTCTCGCTTCACTTAATTTTCTTCCCACCATAATCTGAACACACGCTCTCGTCATGAAACAATACTAACAATACCATCCCATCGCACCTCCTCATACTCATCTTCTTTCACAATAGCCCTGCCAAGACTCTGGAATTCGCTACCTGCTAGCATCAGGGACTGTCGAAATAAAATTGAATTCAAACGAAAACTTACTAGGCACTTGGTCAGTAATTGATTACTTGTAAATAGTTTCTTTAATGTATCACAAAATATTTCAATATTCAGTAATTTCATCACTATACAATTTTGTTATGCTAGATTTAATTTGTAATTCAGTAAATATAAAATATTCTTTGTTTCTCTATGATAAATTATCTAGCTTTAATTATTCAGGTAATCTTTTCGTACTTTGATTTTTATTGTAATTGTAAATTTAATACTAATTGTAATATTGTTTGTAATTGTAATTGTAAATTTAATACTAATTGTAATTTTATTGTTGATATTGTAGTTGGAATCTGCTGGTAGAGGGGCAGAGAAGGCCTGACGGCCTTATCTCTACCAGGTTAAATAACTAAATACTACTAAATTGAATTCGACATTGAAAAACGAGATGACAAATTGAATTTATTTGAATATTATTTACAATTAACGCTAATTATTACAGTAACAGAACATAACCTTCTGCGACAGTATTGGATTTCTAGCCTGCGTGACGTTTTCGATTGCATATCCGAGAATAATCGAAAACTTGTACTTTAATGAATAGGTGTACTTTAATGACATGCATTAAAGGACTGCTACCAGATGTATAATTACTACATTTCGACATGGTCGAGCATAATAGTACATTATGCAACGAGCCTATAATGATAGCAATTTAGAAGCGAGTATGGATGTTTATGAAACGAGCGCAAGCGAGTTTCATAATTTTCATACGAGCTTCTTAATTACCATTATAGGCGAGTTTCATACGACTTTTTATGCTCGACCATATTTCTAACTTGAAATTATTCATTTTATTTGTATCTAACTGACCTTGAGCAATACCTAGTAAATTGTGAGATGTGCGCAGACGCGAAAGTATTGATTTTTTCCGAGGAACAGATGTCCATATTGACCTTGATAGCCTATAAGAACCTACAGAGTAAACTAAATATTAACTTTGATATAACATTGAAATTAAATTAGACATTGAAAAACGATATGACAAATTGAATTTATTTGAATATTATTTACAATTAACGCTAATTATTATAGTAACAGAACATAACCTTCTGCGACAGTATTGGATTTCCAGCCTCCGTGACTTTTCGCTAATTCTCTTTCGATTGCATATCCGAGAATAATCGATACTTGCGGTTTTATAACGTTACAAAGCTGACTTGTCATTGGCTGAACACCTGTACTTTAATGAGTAGGTGTACTTTAATGACATGCATTAAAGGACTGCTACCAGGTGTATAATTACTACATTTCGACATGGTCGAGCATAAAGTATATTTTATTTAGGGAAGCAATATAAAAAGCGAGAATGAAAGAAGGGAACACTTTCAGAAGTTTTGTGTAATGGAAGAAAAGAGAAAACAAACTGAACCGATATTGAACGGAAACATTCGCCTGCATTTTTCCACGAAGTAATGGATTCGTTTGATACGCACGGCAGTGTGTGCGTAGGAAAAGAGCAAATTATTTCACATAACTGGAGAAACAATTGAGTGCAGCTAAACTGAAATGAAATCAATTCGCTTCTTTGAAATGTAAATTTCAGCCCTTTGTACCTAAGTTCCCTAATATTTTATTGCTGTGTTATTCACCGGAGACACAAGAGAGAAAGAGAGCGGGAGAGGAGAGAGAGAATTTCCTTTCGCTCCAAGTTCTGCAAACGTCGTGAAAAGATTTCACATCAGGTTTCTCCAAAGACTTATTTTTTCAAATGCAACTCGCTCAAGTGTTGCAGGGAAATGGCATCTGAAATGAAGGTCGGGATTCGAACGGAAAGGCTGCAATAGTTATGAATATGAAACGAAAATAAACAAACAGCATCTGAAAACATCTTCAGAGATGCTGCTTCCCTCAAATGCTTTCATACAAATGAAGATGTTAGAGAAGCTTATAAATTAGTAATAACATCCAGAGAACGAGGAATTCATGCAGAATGTAAGAGTCGTGAGGAAGGAGTCTCAATGTCTGGCGTTGACCAGGAATTGCAATAAGCGGAGACTGTGCAACTTTATTAAGTAAATCAATATACTTAGTTTATGGTTTTCAGTCAAATTACTTAGCTTAAACAAATAAACTACAGGTTCTAGCAAAAGTTTAAGGACAAACCTTCAAAAGTGATGTTTCACTCCTGACTATATACTTACGTGAAACCCCCTGATATTTATACAGGGACATCACTTTATTTTTACCAACATTTTTAACATTAACCTGGCTATACTCGGAAACACTGTTGCTCCCTTCCATTACAGGAGTGTGATGTTACTAGTGCAATATGTAAACAAATCATTTTACTAGGTATAGGAGGAGAGAAAAGTAGTGTATCCATTTATGTTGTAGGGAAATACGATATTACGATTTTTCAGTTTGATCATCACTTTTACGGAATTTATCAAAATACAGTAGAGTAGTAACATTTTTTTTTTTCAAAAACTCAACTTTTCAGGCGGCTATGTTCGTTATGTAATGTCTGCTTTATTTAGCATATTAATTATTAATGTTATCATACAATATAGAGAGCGCATTTAAATTGAGGGGATCATAAGTAAAGGGCTGTAAGTGCACTTAAGTTACTTTTGAGAAAATGGGGTTTAAATATTTAATCTTTCGTAAAATCGGTGAAATTTTTTATTTAAATTTTAATGTGTGATGCGATTAAAATATCCCTTTGCCACTAAAATTTTAGATATTTTTGCTTACACTGGATGTACTTAACTCATGTTATTACAAATGTCACTAGCATTCCTTTGCTTCTAGCCACCTCAATTCAAAAAAAGCTAATTTGAATTTTTAAACAAGTTGCTAAAAATGGTTGCCGTTCCTTACAATGCAGGCTTCAATTCAGTACGCATATCATTAAAAACATTTTGAAGCATATTCTCTGAAATTGAATTTATCGTTTCTTCAATATAATTTTTTAGTACGATATTATTAATATAGGTTCTTTCTTCTATAGAAAACGCAATCATATTTATGAAACACACTATACACTGCAGTGTTTACTTCACTGCTTGAAGACTTCGAATGCAACAGCGGCTGTAAGTTTGTGTGTCTGACGGGAGCAAGGACATTAGTGAAGGGGCGAGAGGGAAGTACATTCAGAAATGCAGGTACAATAAAAATGCAAGTAAAAATAAAATGATGTCCCTGTACAAGTAACAAATGCCTGTAAAAATGAAGTTTTTATTTTAAATCTAATCTTTCTATCTTTTCAAACTGTGGATTATATAACAACTAGTGGCTTGTGCAGCAAATGCTGCAAACTAAGTCCATAAGAAGTTCAAATAAAAATTGTTCATATTTATTTTCAACGAAGAATACCAGACATTTTGAAAGTTATTTGCTTCCATAATAGTGAAACATATTCCCTCTGAATGTTTTTTATATGCCAAATACTTTTCCTTGAACCTATCCGTCTTCAGTTCTTGAGTTTCAATGCGAAGTATCTCTCAATTACTACCAAGGACAATTAGAGAATCAGACATATAAATATCTAGATCTCACTGCCATTAAATATATGAAAAGACCCACACTACTTGATTAATAACTATACAAGTATTTCATTTTTAATAACAATATTGTTACCTTACGTAAGTTTTATATTTTCAGTAACATATCGCTCATTTGCGATAAGAGAGGCACAACTCAAAATTTTTCATTTTTGAGATTCTTACAAAAATGAACTCCAAAAGTAGTATATTTTTATCGTGAATAACGACAAATACATGATTACGTTATTTTTCCACCAGATGTCAGATGTGTCTTTATTAAATTATTTTAATCTAACAAAATCATTACAACAAGAAAGACTTAATTTTAGTTTTTACGAAGCATTCAAACTGAAACGTTTAAATCTTTTCATGAAGAGTGACAGAATTTGTGTTGCTTCTTTTCATTGAATAATTTTTCTTCAGCGACAAGGAATTATTCTGCGTTGTGTCATTATTTTAGATAAGTAACAAGTAACAGAGACTCCAGAATTGCCACAAGTTTATAATGAAAAAATAGGTATAAGTGAGAGGTAAAAGGCAGATTTACTAGATCTGATTAAACCGAATCACATTCCGAGCTTCTATAAAGAATTCTCTGAAAGTGTAGAAAGGTGTTGTGAACTGTATTGAAAGGTTGTGCTGGGAAATTTATTTCTAAAATAATTTTGTGTAAAGAATTTCAGATTTTGTATAATGCTTTCTCAATCTAGATTGTTGCTATTATATTATTTTTTCTAGCATAATTCATAGTCATGTATTTAAAAATAGTCTCTAAATTATACGATTAATTATAAAGTATAATTTTCATAAAAACTTATTACATTTGTTTGTTAATACAACAACATATTTGTTAATATTTAAATTTATTAATGAATGTCGCAGGGCATCCTTATAATATTATTATGTAATGACATGCCAATAAATTATTCCATTCGATTACTTTATCAAAAAATTACTTTTCTACAAACACAATAATTGTGCAGTTATTTTACAGTTGCAATAATTGTACAATTATTGTACATCAGGTAAATATTCTCTCTGTCATAACTAAAAACAGACATATATTTATTTAAAAAAAGAACGACACAACTTAAAATAATTGTTGAAATTATTGAAAATGATTAATAATTATGGTACTATACGCTACAACACTAGAAATATAATACATGTGCAAAATTGCATTCCTTTTGGAAAAGGCATGTGCCTACAATTTTATTTTTAAGAATATGAAAATTTTAAAATGCTTCTCCTGTAAAATTAACACTTTTTAAGTTGTGTCACTCTTATCGCAAATGAGCGATATATATATATATATATATATATATATATATATATATACATATATATATAGCCGTTACTCAGTAAATTATAGAAATGAAGATCTAATATAAAATATTCTTTCTCTGCGTCTACTTACTTAGACCCCCAAAAGGTTTCACTTTCATAGCATCAGTATACCATTATGTGTTGCATTAACTATAATAATATTTCATTTTGAATGGTAATAATGTCATCAAACATTCTTAGTTTCGTAGTTTTTAATATCCAATACACAGCTGAACTCGGAAAACTACAGACCAGAGAATCAGACCTGTAAATGATTTTTTATACGTTATCAAAAAATTACACAAATGAAGATCGACATATTGGCATTATGATGTGAAAGAATCTGAGCCATCTGAACTCTACGTCAACAAGCCTTTAGGCCATGGCCTTCGTGTAATAGTTTATTGTTTATTGTAGTGTTTTATTCTGAAATGCAATTAATTAGTTCTCAAAACTGACGAAAGATGGATTTTGGAAAACAGGAAAATGATGTAGGAAAATTGACATTTCACTGAAAACTACTATTTTTCTGAAAAACTTTGGGCTCCAAGCTTCAAAATGAGGGGTCATTTATTAAAATCCATTCAGCCGTTTTCCCGTAATTTCCATTACCAGTTCGAATTATATATATAGATTTTTCTGTTGTAAAAACTTATTGAAAAATTACGTTTTTGTAGGAAAAAAATTATTCACTCCAGAATGAGTGTACTTAGGACCGATTTCACCAAACGTACTTAACTTTAATTTTACTTAAAGTCTTCTTAATTGACACTTAAAAGGACAATGCATTTGACCAACACAAATTGGGCTTGAAGCTCTCATTAAACTACATTTAAGTTAATTGGTCAATATTTGGTCATTTAAATAATTAACCTTTCATTAATGACAATAATTTTCATCCTGGCAAGGAGAATAATGGACTTGATATGTGAAAATGATGATTTATTACCAAGACGAGCGAGGGTAATTTCCGACAGAGAAGATTATTTTAATACGATAGACTAAAATTATTTGTAAATGCGTTTTAGGGTAAGCAAAAGATAAGTATTGTAGGTATATTATGAATAGTACAGAGGGTGATTTAGAAATTCCAACTGATAGTTAAGTACATCATAATATTATTTAAATGATACATTTATTAAAGAAACTTTCAATCAATCTTCGGTTGCCTAAAATACGGCAACTAAAGTAATACGAATAACATATTTATCACATAAGCCTAATATTGCATTTGAAGGTATTGGATTAGTGCAAATTCATAAAATCTTTTCATTTTGCTTGTTGCATGATATTTACTTGTATCTACTTTCATATTATTTTATTTTAAAAATTTGTGACGGCTCATTCACGCATTGTAATCCAAATTTTTTTTCCTTCTTTTATTTAGGTAAAATTGCTAGTTCCTAAGCTTCTCTTGTTTTAAATTCGCGGAAAATTGACCAGGGACCGTCACTACCATTACCACTTAAAATTGCATAATAACGTCCAAACCTGTGGTGTAACGATTAGCGCGTCTGGTGGCCCGGGTTCGATTCCCGGTCGGGATAAGTATCTGGTTACTTTAACCCAATATGAGCAAATGCTGGGTAACTTTCGGTGCTGGACCCAGGACTCATTCCACCGGCATTATCACCTTCATCTCATTCAGATGCTAAATAACCTAAGATGTAGCTAAAGTGACGTTGAACCTACTAAACAATCATAACATTTCCAAGATTTTACCAACTCCCAATCAACTTTTCCCTTCATTCTTAGCAAACAGTTATGGAGTGGACAAAAAGAGAACAGAACAGTATCTTAGATATCAAAATATTCCAGTTCTGCTATATGATATTACCTATGATTATATAAATAAAAATAAAAAAAAATATTCTCATATAAATTTCTAAGAAACATAAAACATGACAATATCATTTACTTGAGATTGCACACTTTATCTTAAACGTATGAAAAGAAAATTCCTAGCCTTTTAATAAGGGCCTATGTAGTAATTAAACAAAGACTGGGGAACGGATTATTATACACTGAAAGGTAGAGATGTTTATTGTTTAACAGTTGCCAAAGTAGATAAAAGTTCAATCAGGTATAAACAACTGTGGCGATTCGAGGCTGCTTGACTTCGGGACTTCGGGAGTGATCAATCTCGAGTCTCGGAACACTCACAACCCGTGTTTACGTCAAGGACGTGACGTAATACAACATTGTCGTGCGGGTTTTCGGCTTTGCAGGCGCTGTTAGTCTCACTTTCTCGATCGTTGTTCACTTCTAGTGAGTATGGACATCAAGTGACAGATCATTGTAATGTGAGATACTATCCTGCAAAAATGAAGTCTACCGTTGAAGAACCGTTTCAGTAAAGTTTTCCTCGAAGAGAGCAAGTTTGGGGAACCCTGAATTAACAGGTCGGAAACCAGACATACGCCAAGATGCAGATTTAATTTCGTCGGATTTGAAAATGCACTTGTGAGACAGAAACGTGAAGACACACGTGACACACTGAGCTAGCTTGCACTCTAGTTGCTTAATCCGAGAGGCTGTCGTCCTCTAATTGACGTACGCGTTACGTCAGAATTAGTTTAGAGCATGTCTCCCTCGTCAACACTCCCGTGGTGCAGTCAAGGCGTAAAATTTTGCGCCTGTGTGCAAATTGATTTTTAACGAACAAGCTTACAATTACCATAATATTAAACAGCGGTTTGATTTAGTACAGTAGTTTTTGAAATGTGGTGGTGTTGATATTGGTAGTTCTAAGAGTAGGCCTAATAGTAATTAATTAGTCCCCCTTCAAGGGAGGGCACGGACTAGGACTAACCTCACTCGCAGGTTGCTCGAGTGGACCATTGTACAGGGACATCATTTTATTTTTACTAACATTTTTAATATTAACTTGGCTATACCTCTGGATCAACGCCGTTTGCTACCCCCTTCCACGAATGAAGTACGATGGTACTGGCGTAACATACAAACAAATCACTTTACTGGGTATAGGAAGGAAGAAAAGTAGTTCATCCATTTACGTAAACTAGCAAATATCGCGCTTTTGAGTTTGATCATTTTCATTAGGTTTTTGTTTAATCAAAATACAGTACAGTATTAACAATGAGTATTCTTACACACGAACTGAGCTGTCCATGTGGATATGTATTCATTATGCAGTGTATATTATACTGTCTACAGCACATTGGCGTACAATTGAGAGAATGAAGTTAAATTGAAAAATAATCATAATATGGATATTTAAACACATTTTTTAAAATGGTGGTCGTTCATTTTGATACAGGCTTTAGTTCTAATGTGCATATTATCGCACTATAGACTATTTTGTTATTGAAGTGTTCTATCAGTGATGAATTATGTTGTGTCAGTGAAGTGTGTTGTGTCAGTGAAGTGTGTTGAGTAAGTGAAACGTGTTCCTGTCAGTGAAGCTTTATAGTTTATAGTGGCAGTGCAAAATATTTCAACAGTGAAATGTTTTTAAAGTGTCAGTGAAATCAGGATAGAATCAGTGAAATGTGTCGTAGTTCCAGTGCAGTGAGTGAGTTGACAGCGAAATGAGTGTAGTGCTGAAAGGTACTTGTGCAGATATGAACATATCATACTCGTGGGTTTTAGTTCGAACATAGGTTTAAGGTACAAATTAAATTTACTTTAAATGTTATTTTAACCGATCGTGCTTCATTTAATTTAGAATGGTCGCTGTTATTATTATTTTTATTATTATTATTGTTATTATTAATTATTGTTAGTATTAATTATTAGTATTATTATTAATTGCAATTGTTATTAATTGTGTTTATTATTGTCTTTATTGAGTGTAATTAATTACCACTGCCACCGGGTATATACCCATTACAGTGTGAATAAATACACACACATACATAAATTGTACCTAATACAAATTACCAGTTTCGTCCTTCGTACTAGTAACTCATGTTGAAATAATTCTGTACCTACTATATAAAAGAGTACCTTACGTACTGTAAATTCAATCTTCACTTCTGCCCAATCCGAAAAGATAAAACTACTCAGACATACTATCTACTGTCCGTCCAAGTGGTTACGTCGTAGGGTCGTACAAAGGGAAGAAATCATGTGACAGTTAATTACTTAACGAGGCTCTTTTATTGAAGTTATTTAAAACAGTTGTATAATATTACGTAGACGTAATTCCTTCAGAAATTAATGTTCTCAGAAAAGAGCTAAGGCAGCCCAGCCATTAGCTGGCGAATAAAAGCTGGTGGGGGAAACCGGGATACGACGTAGGCAAACGGACGACAGTACCTGTGCGAGAATGATTCAATATTCAAAGATCTTTCGTCACTGGAAAACGTGAACATATTTTTGGAACGTACTGTTTACTATGACCGTAAGGCTATTATGACTGTATATGCAGTCTTGGTTCTGTGTGGAGGACGATTGAACTTCATTAGTAGAAGGGGTGGGAGTGAAGTACATTCAAAAAGTCACGTACAATAAAAATTGAAGTAAAAATAAAATGATGTCCCTGTACTACCCGGGATGGAATGCTGTACATGCCAGGGTGCTGCAGAACAGCGCTTACAACCGGTTTATATTCGACCGGTTGCAGATCAACCGGCGAGGTTGGATATTCGTTCGGATATCCGGCCTTGAAGCGGTTGCGCCTGGCTAGACAGAACCACAGATATAGAGGACAGAATACCAAGCGCATTTCATCATACTGGAAACTTGATGACATTTTATAACTACGCAAATGCAGTACTTGAAGGAAATTGACTTTTCCTAATTAAAAAAAGATTAGCTTGAAATTCTATGGAAAATATTTAGGGCTAAGAGGGATGAAGTTACAGGAGAATGGAGAAAGATACACATCGCAGATGCACGCATTACATTCTTCACCAGGAACGTTAAATCCAGACGGTTGAGATAGGCAGGGCATGTAGCACGTATGGGCGAATCCAGACATGCATAGCCTATACTGCGTGTTCAGTTCAAACTGTGTCATGGCTCGCTATATGATATCATGTGGCTAGTCGACGAGCCTAGAGAATTCAATCTTCCTACACTTTCGCAGAGGCGTATTACTATGTGTCAGAGAAGTTGCCTAGCAAGTACGGCGTTCATTCTGAAGAGTACTTACCGATACGTACGGTAACGCCTGTAGTGGCAGAAATGTGAACTGTTTGGAAACACGTACTGAGGTGAGTTTTTTTTCTTACTGTCGGGATATGGGGAGAGAGTTAAGACGATTACTAATGCATTTGTTGACATTACTTCGACATCAACATGGACACGGAGCGTTTGATTTGTATTGTGGAATGTTGCCGTACGCAACCGATGATAACAAATACCCTGCGTACGACTTTCCCGCGCAAAACACAGTTCGAAAGAGGTTATGGTAGCACACAGACTTTACAGACCGCCATCTGTTGCTACGACGTTCAAGTTACATCATACAAGTTCTCAAGTTCAGATTGAACGCCTTGATTAATAGGCAATTTCTCTGACATAAAAGCTGAAACTCTCTTAAAATCGCTGACTCACAACAGTGACGTCATGACGCACTTTGAAATGAACACCCGGTAGAGTGTTAGTTGAGAGGTTGGAGGGACAAAGACCTTTGAGAAGGTAGAGACGTATATAGGAGGATAATATTAAAATGGATTTGAGGGAAGTGGGATATGATGCTAGAGACTGGATTAATCTTGTACAGGATAGGGACCGATGGCGGGCTTAAGTGAGGCCAGTAATGAACCCGAGGGTTCCTTAAAAGCCATTAGTAAGTAAATTAGCTTGAAATAGGGTTATAATTGATTCGACACTTTGGTACATTTATCTTCATAACTAATATATAAATCAACTAATGGACACCGGTAACAACAAAGGAAATAAGCGTAATGTATAGATGAAATCTGATGTGTAAACAAACACAAGAATAAAATAGATTACAATTACTTACAAAATAGAGGAGCAAATATGTACACACTATTGTAACGTTCATACTTTAAACTCAAAATACATAGGCTATCTCTGAAAGAGTAGTTGTTAATTTAGCCTATGTTTTT
The DNA here is from genome assembly GCF_040183065.1 of Periplaneta americana. NCBI lineage: Eukaryota > Metazoa > Arthropoda > Insecta > Blattodea > Blattidae > Periplaneta > Periplaneta americana. Next base: position 184,658,932 of record NC_091119.1, read on the forward strand.
TAATTATTCTAAGTGGATGTATTATTATTTATCTAATAAATCGTTTTTAGGGAGGTAAGTTATTAATAAAAATAAAAGCACTCTCAATTCTAATGATTGTAGTTTCATGATGCGTGCTTCAATCAATGAGAATAGAGGAGGAAATATCGTTTGAAAGGTACACGATGATAATTGCGTCTTTGCAAGGGCTCTTGGAACTCCTCCATGGCTCAATGTGGTCTGTCTTGCCGTCCACCCACAAAGAGTGAGAAACAACTCGAATATTTGCTAAATCGAACACTGATACACTCCGCAAGACGGAAGAGCTTTGCATACTGACTACAGCGCCATGCGTTCAACAGCAGTAGGCCTATATCTTATATATATATATATATATATATATATATATAATAGTAATATGCGTTACAAGAGCGGTATGTTGACGTTTTCATGGTCGAGGAAAAGATTGAAAAAGCGAAACGTAGTTGAGCCTTTTTAATTTCCGAGAACATGAAAACAAATATACCGCTCGAGTATCGTACATTATTTTGTGCGAAGATCGTTTATTACATACCTGAAAGACGAATTTCTAATTAGTTGCAGTGAAATCTCCATGTTGGTTTCTGTTTAATGACGCCAACTTCGGAAAACCAAAATATCTTTCTTCAACATTGTTGCTATAAAATATTTTCTGTCTTTACTATACTCCAGCACGCCGTGATATACGTCTGTCTTTTTTCCCCCAGGCTATAAATGCGAACTTAAAACAAACGGTAAGGTTATGTAATGGTTTATTTTTCATTTAAATATTTTAAAAATAATATTTATATAACATATTGCAGTAATAACATCGGCATCTGGAATCTTGTCGATTTTTTCACGGCTTCCTTAATGTTACTTGTATCAGGAATGCAATAAGTTTCGTGGAGTAGGTAGTAGACTTTACTTAATTTTTGCAAATATTTAAAAACAATAATTAACATTGCAATTTAGGTGAAATTGCAGTGGTAAGTTTGCAATTTATAATTATTACTATGTTAAACGTCTCTAAAAATAATATGTTAAAAGCCTAAAGCAGTAAAATGAATGTCGCGCTTAAGCGGTAAGAAGAGGGAAATTGTTGTGTGTGTTACGTTGGGAATAATGAATGTGGTATTTCACACTTACCGCGTATTGGTTGTGTGCGGAAAACAAGCAAATACGCACGATCTCGCACAAAAGTCAATGTGGCTATGTATATATGTATGTACTCTATACAAATCTACACGCTTTAACCGATATATGCCAAAGTTTGCACATTTAACCTTCATAACGAGGAGAAGAACATAGGCTACATTAAAATTCTGCAAATGGACGTTAAATTAATAAAAAAATAAAAAATATAATCATATACGATCAAACATTAATGTATAATATTAAAATGCAATTTAATGCAGTCAATTGTTCTTTATTATTGTCTGTTATATTCAACATCGACTTTCACGAGTCCATGGAAATTATAACGCGAAATTAAATAACATTGTTGATACACATCATGAAGGCTAATACTAGATAATTCATGCAATAATAGTACCTTATGCAACGAGCCTATAATGAAGATAATTAAGAAGCGAGTATGGATATTTATGAAACGAGCGCAAGCGAGTTTCATAATTTTCATACGAGCTTCTTAATTACCATTATAGGCGAGTTTCATACGAATTTTTATGCTCGACCATATTTCTGACTTGATATTATTAATTTTATTGTATCTGACCTGGAGCAATGTCCCGTATGTTGTGAGATGTGCGCAGACTCGAAACTATTGATTTTTTCCGAGGAACAGATGTCCACATTGACCTTGCTAGGCCATAAGAACCTACAGAGATAACATTGAAATAAAATTAGACATTGAAAAACGAGATGACAAATTGAATTTATTTGAATATTATTTACAATTAACGCTAATTATTATAGTAACAGAACATAACCTTCTGCGACAGTATTGGATTTCCAGCCTCCGTGACTTTTCGCTAATTCTCTTTCGATTGCATATCCAGAATAATCGATACTTGCGGTTTTATAACGGTAGAAATCTGACCTGTCATTGGCTGAACAGTTGTAACCTAAGTCGTCATTGGCTGCAAGACCTGACCTTTAATGAGTAGGTGTACTTTAATGACATGCGTTAAAGGTCTGCTACCAGGTGTATAATTACTACGTTTCGGCATGGTCGAGCATAAATATCTTTACTCGGCCCAGGAACGCATTATGAATTTCTAAATGCAGTTGTACATAGTGAGCAGACTGTGTTTTATCCAACTGAATTCTTGAATTCTTCGAAACCACAAGGATTGCCACCATATAATTTAATACTTAATATTGAATCACCAATAGTACTATTGTGAAATACTGACCCACCAAAATTATGCAATGAAACAAGAATTGGCGTGAAAAAACTCATTCAGAACGTAGTAATAGAAGTGACAATGTTAACTGGCAAAACGAAAGACGATGTTTTCATCCATGCATTCTTATGATACCCACTAACATGCGTTTCGATTTTAAGTAACAGCAATTTCAGTGCGACTAACATTTGTAATGGTAATATTAAAATTAACCTCAAGGACAGTTGCTCAAAGTTGCAGACATTAACTTAAAAAATCCGTGTTTTTCACATCCTCAACTACATTTTATACAAAGGAGTAGGAAAAAAAAGATTTTACATAAAAAAAATCCAATGATACTTTTGTCATATTGCTAATGTAGTACGTAAGCCGACTGAAAATAACACTGTCAGGTGTCAGATAGTAAAAATAAAAATAATATCATACGTCTCTCAAAATATTGTTGTTCATGTTCGAAAATGTGTTACTGCGAAATTCTAACTGTATAATCACGTTGCCAATGTAGTATGTCATGCGTTGTGGAAATAATCTCTTAATTTATAAAAAAAAAAAAAACTGGTATACGTTTCTCAGAATATTAGTCTCTATGTTAAAAAGTGACTTATTGCGAGTTGTATCTGTATTTTGTGTATGAAATAAGAATTAAAGTAGGCCTAATATGTACTGACTTTGTGAGATATAGTTTCTCAAGTCACATTAAAAGAAATAGGCATGCAGAAGTCAAGGGGTAAAAAAATCTTCCAATATAAATGAAATGATTCTTTGGTACGACCGAAAAGTCTAACAACCAGTTTAATTAAAAAAAAAGAAGCAAAAAGAACAACTCGGGAAAAAGCCGGGTGCTTTCAACTAGTAATTTATATTTTTCGTAACCGGTTGTGTACGACTCTACCTGGCCTACAATGATCCCTTTATCTTTGCACGCACGTATCACCGAGGTCCCTCAACCCCGGTCCCACGAGTTACCATGTGCCCAATGAATAGCACTACCACGAACAACGAATGACCGCATATCCGGGTCAAAGTTTGGCGGAGGAAAGAAACGGAGATTATGATGATGATGATGACGATGATAAAATAATGAAAGTGTAGTTTAAGTGAAATTGAACTAATTTCTTCCATAATTAAAACTAGAACATATCTAAATTCTCATGTGAATATAATGGAAAATCATTGCTGTAACTAATTTAGCTTTAACTACAATGTCCGCCAAATCCCTGCTTTCTTCTTCTGTTGACCAATCTGGTTATATTAGACCCTACTGAAGATGTAGCCTACATAGCCTGAAGAGGGCATCAGATTTGTATTTGTCAGTTTAGAACGAACTTCATTCTTATTTTCCATTGCTCTTTAAACTGATATTTTCCGAAGGACATTGCGCTGAATTCCATCACTAGACAGTGAATACAAATCTCTCCATCTTATTAAATGAATCACCCGTGAATTGAAGGGAGGGATAAATGACGTAATCTGGCTTGTGATGTATGCCACAATCGGCGACTTACGCTACATCCCTGAATTAGTTATGTTACGCCTGGGAATTTTTAAACAAAACCCTTATTAATTGTTGATTATGCCTAGGAGTATAATGTGTTGCATTATTCATGTTAAACATAAATAATGTAAATCATGTAACGAGAACAAAACACGTGTCAGAAAATTAACGTACACGGCAATGCTCTTCAGTTCTTGTTCAAGTGCGTCCATTTATTAATATGATAACGAACTTGTCATTATCTATATTAAAATAGTGTGTAATTAATGGGTGAATTATCGTGGCAAAAATAGTTTAGTTAAGGGTGGATGAAACTTTGCTACAAGCCTATAGGCTACCTTTACGTGGCAATATTTCTATCGACGGTAATACCAACAAAATAGGAATACAAAACCTTAGCTTTTTACGGAAACTACTGCTCCGTGTCTTGGTTATACCAGCTATAGCTATTACGAGTTAAGGTTGATTCACAATAAACCAGGAACGGAAACGACAACGAGAATGAGAACGGAAAAAGGTAAAAATAAATGTATTTAAATGTGAGCATTCACAATAGTTAATTGTGAATGCTCACATTTAGATACATTTATTTTAACAATATTTCCGTTCTCGTTCTCGTTTTCATTCTCGGTTTATTGTGAACCAGCCTTTAGAGATGGTCTGATGAATTCGTGAAAGCAGCAGGTAGGGGATGGGCGTCAATGTCTAGGGACAGTTGATTATGGAGGCGCACTGAAATTAGCTACATGAAACAGAGTGAATCAGAGACATTAAATTGACAGTGTGAGAAAAGTGTGAACATTATAGTATATTATGCAACGAGCCTATAATGATAGTAATTAAGACGCGAGCATGTTTGTTTATGAAACGAGCGCAAGCGAGTTTCATAATTTTCATACGAGCGTCTTAATTACCATTATGGGCAAGTTTCATACGACTTTTTATGCTCGACCATATTTCTAACTTGAAATTATTCATAAGTATTCATGTTATGATTATGTGAGTGAGGAGCGGAACTGACCTCAATTGTGAGATGTGCGCCGACGAGAAAGTATTGATTTTTTCCGAGGCACGAATGTCATTGACCTTGATATAATCTAGAGAATAACATGAATATTAGTCTTGATATAACCTGGAAATTGATTTAGAATTGAAAAACGAGATTACAAATTGAATTTATTTGAATATTATTTACAATTAACGCTAATTATTATAGTAACAGAACATAACCTTCTGCGACAGTATTGGATTTCCAGCCTCCGTGACGTTTCGCTAGTTGTTTTTCGATTGCATATCCGAGAATTATCGATACTTCCGATTTTATAATGGTACAATGGTGATTTCTCATTGGCTGAGCAACTGAACTATAATGAATAGATGTACCTTAATGAGGTGCATTAAAGGGCTGCTACCAGGTGTATAATTACTACATTTCGTAATGGTCGAGCATAAAATAATTATAGAGAATGTCTACAATATAAATTTTAGATATCTCATGGACTGGTTCACGACGTGAGAAGAATAGAATTCCCTGCCTTCAGTAAGGAGCCATAAGCCAGTGGGGATTTTTTTTGGCTATCTTTTATCATTTGCCTTTTTTATCTTTTATCTGACACACATACATGATGATGATGTATTTTTTTTTTTGTATTGCATTTCTCGTGGTGTGGAAGAGAATGTATGATAGCCTTAACTTCACCAGAATAAAAAAAAAAAAATAAATAAATAAATAAATAAGTAAATAAATAAGTAAATAAATAAGTAAATAAGTAAATAAATAAGTAAATAAGTAAATAAATAAATAAGTAAATAAGTGAATAAATAAATAAATGAATACATAAATAAATGAATACATAAATACATAAATAGGGCAAATAAGCAATAAATAAGTAAATAACTAATAAATAAATAGATAACTAGTAAATAATTAATAATAAAGAAATAACTAATAAATAAATATATAAGATATAGAAGTAAATAAGTAATAAATAAATAACTAATAAATAAGTAGGCCTGAGTAACTAGTAAATAATAAATAAATAATAAATAAATTAAATAAGTTAAATGAATAAATAAATATGTAAGTAACATAAAGAAGTAAGTAAATAACTAGTAAAGAAATAACGAGTCCCTCTGTTCCAAAATATGGTATAGAAAGATGTCATTTATTACGTTCCAAAATATGATATAAGCTACATTTGTTTGAAGTTCTCAGTAATATAATGTAACTTTAATACATCTTCTAAATACTTATTTGTTTGATTACTTAACGTACCGGTAATAAAAACTAATAAATATAGTACATTTCATTGTGTGGTGTAAAATTAATAAAATGAAAAAAAAAACATTGTTTTGAGAGAGGCCAATTAATTTAAAAACTGCAATAAATTACAACCATTTTTTGTACGACTGTTGAGCCTTAGATGTTCTACTCAACATTGACTGAGTTGTTGTTAAATTTTCTGCAGCCAGGAACACCACAGCAGGTGCCCATTTGATTTCTGTTCATAATGAACTATTTAAATATTATTGTTTGATGCATTGCAGAAGATTAGAAACAACCATAGCTGCACTGTCTGATAGTCACTTCACTACTGAACAGAATACCACACCGCGAAGAATTTCGTGCGCGCATGCGCAATAATCAAACTTGTTTTGTTTGTTAGTATACCCCCCCCCCCAAAAAAAATAGGTTGCAGCCGCCAAATTACTCTTCAAGGAACGACCACTCATATAAATTGAGGGAAAGAAGACAGAGGACGGACACTGGAAAGTTTTCTTTTCTCAATCGTACTATCAGGGACTGGAATGCTTTTCCTGTAGACTTACTAAAGGCTTTACCAACAACCAAAAATGTATTTAAAAATAGGCTTAAGGACTTTACTAATAGACGGTAGTATATTATACACACTACTTAAAGGGTGTAATTGATATCTTGTTATTTGAAGTGTTCTATCAGTGAGGAAGTGTGTTGTGTCAGGGAAGTGTGTAGTGTCAGTGAAGTCTATTGTGTAAGCGAAGTGTGTTGGTGTCAGTGAAGTGGCTGTGCAAAGTATTTGAACAGTGAAATGTTTAGAAGTGTTAGTGAAATCAGGTAGAAACAGTGCAGTGAGTGAGTTGACAGCGAAATAAGTGTAGTGCCGAAAGGTACTTGTGTAGGTATGAATCTGTCACACTCGTGGGTCTTAGTTCGAACTTAGGGTTAAGATACGAATTAGATTTACTTAAAATGTTATTTTAAGTGACCATGCTTCATTTAATTTAGGATGCTCATTATTATTATTATTATTATTATTATTATTATTATTATTATTATTATTAATTATTGTTTTCATTAGTTGTGTTTATTATTGTCATTATTGAGTGTAATTAGTTACCACTGCCACCAGGTATACACCCATTTGCAGTGTGAATAAATACATACATATGAAGGGTACACGGGAAAAACGATCAAGGTCCACCAAAAATCGAAATTGAGTTAATAATGCTATCTTATAGTGGAAAGGAAGTACTATCATGTGGTCTAGCTAGTAATAAGAAATCATCGTTCTTGACATTCCACTACGTCAGTTTCTATTAAATACACACATAACAAAGTATTAAGTGCTTAAACTTTAAAATTCGTTTTTTTTCGAAACTTTCTAAAATGGACCTTGATCGTTATTCCCGTGTACCCTTCATATATTTTGGAACGGAGGGAGTATTAAAAGTGAGATACGAGTGTTAAATTGTATGTTTGATAAGCGTGACTATTAGTAACAGAGCAGGATAGCCAGAAAGGAAAAATAATTCGTATTTACTGCAGAAAGAACATATGTGCTTCACATGTGTTATTTCTCCACTAAGCAAAATGTTCAAAGCTCTTAAAAATAGATTTACAGATTGAAAAATGACTGATTTCTGCACCAAATGATGCTTCCTGATACACTCTATATGAATCCAAACCTAACTCAAAACCGCTAAAAATGTCACAAGAATGTGTTGTTTCTGAAATATCCCATTCATATAAATAGAAGTTATGACTGTAAAAACTGCATGATTACAGGAGCATATCTTATCATCGCGTATGAATAACTCTCAGCTCAAAAGAGACGTCAAAGAAGGATTGAGGCAGTCACCAGCGCTGAGAGAGTTCAGTGTGGCGGGAGGCGTGATCATCAGGCGGCGCTCCTTCCTCTCTGTGTGATAAACTGCCAGAGTTGCAGTTCGCAGCTCTCTGATCTGAACCCAAGTGAAGTAACCGCGGTTCTTTTAGGGCTGTTTTTTTAAGTTTCTCTTTGATCAGCAGCAACACTTTCCTCTCGCTGCCGAAAGTAGTTGGTGGCTCGCTTGAATTCTCTGTTTGGATTGAGGGAGGCTGACGAGGACTTCTTGACCAAACGCGTCCGATACATTTGGAAAAGAAATCATAGTTCACACCTAACATTTCACATTGAAATCACCATCATTGATTTGTTTAGTTGTGTCAGTTAAGTTCATTTTTATTCAGCCGTACTTCAATAGTCACATTTCGATTATCATCTTAGTTTCGAAATGACTTAGTAGTAGCAGTAGCAGCAGCAGCAGGTTTATTTTGCCTGGCAGAGTTAAGGCCATGAGGCCTTCTGTTCCACTCAACCAGGTTTCAATAATATGCATGAAATACAAAATTAGATTACAAAACAACAAAAAAGAAAATACCTTAGAAATTACATAAAATTTAGTAGAAAATTACAAATAGTCAAGATCAGTTACATAATATAAAATTACAAATAGACGAGATCGCTTACATAGTATATAAAATAAAGTAGAAAATTAAACATAATCAAAATCAGTTACATAAAATAAGGGGAATATACACACACTCACACACACATAAACACACAAACTATTATATTTATTTAAATGTACAGATACAACAAATCCACGGAATTTTAAAGCAATTGATCAAAAACATTAGAAGTTTCAAAATTCAGTCACGGTGTCCCTTAAATAACAGAATAATAATATTACTCGTTATAATCACATTTACCAAAGATACAAAATATTTAATGCCGATACATGCCCTTGAAACGATCAAGCATAAAGCCTTCCTCTTTAAAATAACTAACATTGCGTACAAGGTGGCAAAGCGAAGGAAGATGTTACAGTGTCCAGTTTTTGTGACGGATTTTATTTTTGTGTGTTCGTGAGACCAGAATACAAAGAGCAGCTTTCAGGACGTGATATGTAGGACAAAAGAAGACGCTTCAAGTATAAGAGAGGTGTGAAGTTTGGAAGTGGACGGTGGCTAAATGCAATAAAGTATGCAGCTGAAACAATAACTGTTTCATTATTTCATTGTGTAACAGCATGGTAGCCAATTAAGTAATAATATATCTGTAATTTGGAACTTAAATAGTAACCTCTGGTACTTTTAATAAAGTAATCCAGCTCTTTTCAAGAATTTAACATTATTTCATGAGATTAGGTCAAAATATAATAATAATAATAATAATAATAATAATAATAATAATAATAATAGTAGAGGAAGTGTTACAAATATGGAATACCAATTAGTTTTTTCGTTTTGGAACCTACATGTTTTGAATATTGAACGTAAAGTATCGTCCTGTTTATTGCTGAATACGTCTGTGAATGGTACACCGCATTTTGAAGTTCGTAAGATGTTATAAGTTGTTTTAAAAAGATAATTTCATTCAAAATCTAACATATTTCCTTCATAAAAATGGAGGTACAAAAATGGAATACTATTAACAAGTTACAAGATTAACAAAATCCCAAAGTCAAAATGGCCTCTACTAAGAAAAGGATAGAAAAAGCATTCAGCATATTGGTGGAAAGTGTTTTCCCAAATATAATACTGAATCCAGACGAATCGTCTCATGTCTTTTCTCGAAACTTGTTTTATGGCTTGTTGTATTGCTTTTTCTTTCCACTGTTCTCTAAGATTTTTTGAAAGGTGAGGTTTTCCCTCCTCCTACAGGTATTTTATTGTATTGCATTTATTAACATTTCATGGTATTCATACATTGCTTCACAGCTAGAATATGGAACAAGTCAAAAAACTTAATACTGTTATAAAGTCTTAATTTATAGTCACAGTCTAGATGAAATATATACAGAAGAGATTTACAATATAGTCTACTAGTACAACACAAGGTTTTAGTATCGATTTCATGAAGCGTTATTGAATGTCATGAATTCACCTACAGAATAGAAGGCGTGAGAAATTAGATACCGTACTTCTTTAATTTGGCCTTAAATAATCTTATGTTTTGAGTTTCATTTTTTATATCGATAGGGAGGCTATTAAAAATTTTACTGCCATAAAACGCACTCCTTTTTGATAGCATGTTAGACTTGCCGATGGAGTATGAAAGTCATTTTTTGACGTGTATTTATGCTATGAACTGTTGAATTAGTTACAAAGTTTTCACTATTACATAAGAGGAAGATTATTAATGAAAAGATATACTAACAGGCCATGGGCATTATTTGTAGTTTTTTTTTAAATAGTCCTACACGATTCCCTAGATTTGGCACCTACTATTATTTTAATTACTCTTTTTTGTAGTAGGAATATACTGTTACTATCTGTGGAATTTCCCCAGAATATTATTCTAAAACTCATTACCGAGTGAAAGTATGCAAAGTATATTGTTTTTAAGGTATTGATATTTACTATCTTTTGCATAGATCTAGTAGCAAAACATGCTGAATTTAGTTTGGGGGTAATTTCTTTAATATGATTTTTCCAATTTAACACATTATCGTTTTTTAAGCCAAGAAATTTGGTTGTTGTTTCTAATAGGGATCTATTATTAATTATTGCACTAGAAATTTGCGACGTTGAATTTGGACAGGATTTAAATTGAATTATATTAATTTTGTTACAATTTAATACTAATTTATTGACTGAGAACCAGTCACATATTTTGAAGAGAATTTCCTCTGTTGAAGATTGGAATGTGTTGGAGTTATTGACTGTAATTACTATACTTGTCATCTGCAAATAATATGGGATGACCTACATCTTTTATTAGGGGAGCAAGATCATTTATGAACACTAGAAAAAGTAGGATACCTAATATTGATCCTTGAGGAATTCCAACACTAGTAACGAAACAGAAAACTAGGGTATAAGTATGGAATACTCAAAATACAATAGTTCATATTTGTGACACACTGATGTTGTAAGTCATCATAGCCTCAAAACATATCATAATTAAAAACGAAATAAAATAAACCTGCATTGCTGTAAACGTAGATTATTTATCTTTAATAATATATATTATTAATATTTCTAACAAATGTAACATTATAATATTCATTTGCAGAATGAAAAATTAATTTTGTCCGTATCAAATTTCTGCACATTTAGGATAAAGCTAAAATGCTTTCAATAATTTATTATCATAATACACTGCTATTAGTAGCAGTATTTATTTATTTAACCTGGTAGAGATAAGGCCTTCAGGCCTTCTCTGCCCCTCTACTAGGGGATTACAACTATAACATGAATAATAAGATTACAATTAATATTAAATTTACAATTAAAATTACAATAAAAATTAAAGTACGACAAGAATACCTGATTAATGAAAGCTAGACAATTTATCATAGAAGTTAAGAACAAAGAATATTTTTGTATTTATTAATTACAATTTAAACCTACAATAACAAAATTCTATAGTGATGAAATTACCGGATATTGAAATATTTTGTGATAGATTAAGAGAACTATTTACAAGAAACCATGTCTGAACGAGTCTCAATTACTGACCAAGTGCCTAGTAAGTTTGCGTTTGAATTGAATTTTATTTCGACAGTCCCTGATGCTAGCAGGTAACGAATTCCAGAGTCTTGGCAGAGCTATTGTGAAAGAGAATGAGTATGAGGAGGTGCGATGGGATGATATTGTTAATATTGTTTCATGGCGAGAGCGTGTGTTCAGATTGTGGTGGGAAGAAAGGTAAGTGAAGCGAGACGACAGGTACGAAGGAATAGAAGAGTTCAAGATTTCGAAGAGAAGGAGAAGTGAATGTAAATTTCTTTTCTTATCTAGTTTAAGCCAACCTATTGCTTCCAGGGATGGGATAATGTGATCATATTTACGAACATTGCTTACAAAACGTACACACAAATTATGAGCACGTTGAAGTTTCGTTTTGTTGTCGCTGGAGAGGTCAGTCAGTAAAATGTCAGCATAGTCAAAATAGGGAAATACAAGGGCCTGCACAAGGGACTTTTTTAAATTGACTAAGCATATTGGGAATTAGCCACCGGCGTGGCGCAGTCGGTTAAGGCGCTTGCCTGCTGATCTGAAGTTGCGTTCGGGCGCGGGTTCGATCCCCGCTTGGGCTGATTACCTGGTTGTGTTTTTTCCGAGGTTTTCCCCAACCGTAGTGTGAATACAAGGTAATCTATGGCGAATCCTCGGCCTCATCTCGCCAAATATCATCTCGCTATCACCAATCTCATCGACGCTAAGTAACCTAGTAGTTGATACAGCGTCGTTAAATAACCAACTAAAAAATAAATATTGGGAATTCAGTCAATGGCTTTCCCAAAATGCGCTATGAAAAATTTAATGTATAATAATTTTTATATTGAAGAGGAAGGGAAAAAGAACGATTTTTTATATATATTTTTTTGTTTGAAATGTCTCTAAGAATAACCCTCTGAAATGAATGAGATTACTTTCGGTTCACTCTGTACTTCATGAATGAAAAATTGTTTGTTCTAATGTATAGTGCATTGTCACGAACAAAAGTGAGTGGAAGTCTACTGTATAATAACGTTCTAACTTTGATGTCCCTTCAGCATGTGTTATCTCTTTATTGTACGCAACACAAATTGAATGATGAATTTGCAAAACGACTTAAGTCCACATTTTGGGTGTTCTGAGTTGAGAGCATGATTATGTTACTGTGTGCAAGGGGTATGGCAGAATGACTTGAATCCACAACTTTTATATAGTTTTTCTTAGCAGCAGAATATTTGGTTAAGGGGTAAAACGACTTTAGTCCAGGACTTAAGTTGTTTTGCCTGTCAAGTACTGAAGAAACTTAAATAATATGTAATTTTAATCATACAATCAGCTGACAAAATGTTTTTTGTCTGTTTTCATTGGTATTTCTTTAGTTGAGAAAATTTATTACGTTTGAAGAACAGAGCACGAAAATGAAAAGCAATATGCTGAGTAATCGTGCTAAACTTGTAGCTGAAGTAAAAAGTATTGCAAAAGTTAAGCATAGAGAGAGAGAGAGAGAGAGAGAGAGAGAGAGAGAGGATATTCTTGCTGTCACGTTTGACTACATGAAAAATGTATGCTTGCCAGTTCAGGATATGTACTACTATCGCCAGCTTACCGTCCCAGCTTTCTTTGTGCACAACATTAAAACTAGTGAAATGTCCTTTTGTGCGAGATCGTGCGTATTTGCTTGGTTTCCGCACAAAACCAACCCGCGGAAAGTCTAAAATTCCACATTCAGTATTCCCAACCGAACACACATAACAATTTCCCTCTTCTTACCGCTTAAGTGACATATTCATTTTACTTGCTTTAGGCTTTTAACATATTATTTTTAGAGACGTTCAATATAGTAATAATTATAAATTGGAAACTTACCACTGCAATTTCACCTAAATTGCACTGTTAATTATTGTTTTTAAATATTTTCAAAAATTAAGTAAACTCTACTACTCCACTAAAGTTACTGCATTTCGTGATGCATGTAACATTAAGGAAGCCGTTTGTTTTAAGTTCGCATTTATAGACTGGGGGGGGGGGGGAAAGACAGACGTATATCACGGCCTGCTGGAGTATAGTAAACACAGAAAACATTTTAAAGCAACAATGTTGAAGATAGATATTTTTGTTTTGTAAATTTGCCGTCATTGAATAGAAACCAAGATGGAGATTTCAATGCAACTAATTAGAAATTCCTCTTTCAGGTATGTAATAAACGATCTTCGCACAAAATAATGTGCAATACACGAGCGGTATGTTTTCTTTCAATTCTCGGAAATTAATAAAGCTCAACTACGTTTCCCTTTTTCAAACTTTTCCTCGAACATGAAAACTTCAACATACCGCTCTTGTAACGCATATTATTTTTTTCTACCATGAGGGACAGGCCAAGAAATGTCTTAATGAAGTATGTAATTTTCTCCTGCACACTACTTCAATAAATGTGCCCCATCCAGTATATTAAAGAACTGTGTTTGTTTTGGAGAAAGTTTTCCTGGACAAAATAAGAACACACTAATCAAATTCTTAATGGCAATAAGTGCTGAGAAACATTTCTTCAACATCACACTTTTCTCTATCAGCGGTCTATGCTCTTGTGATTAACAAATTGTTCAAAATAATGTTGTTCAGCATTGCAATAAGGTTATTTTATGATTTTGGTATAAATACATTTAGTTAAACACATTTATGTGTCGGTAACCTAATAATTATGATGCAGGATTGAAGTTAATTTGCAGAACAACTAAAGTCCGGAAGATAATTATTTTTACGACCTGAAGAAGAATACAAAAGTATGAATTTTTATACTAGAACTGTTTCTCTTATATATAAAAAATTATATTGTAACAATATATATTGTTCAGCGAGGCCAAAAACAGTTTTGTTTAATTTTCTCAAAACTACTTCTAGGGACTTAAGTCGTTTTGAAAATTCACCATTCAATTCTTCTTAAACTCGATCTAGGGGAAATGTACACACTGTTGCGTTGGTAGTCGCGTATAACGGTAAAACATCGATGGTACTCGACGTGATGAGAAGCGTGTTTCCTGGACAACGCTCTGTATTATCAGTCCTTCAGAGAGGGAAAGTGTATTAGCAGTTTAATATAACATCATTTTAGGAGCGTTGACTTCTGAAAGTCAGAACTTCAACATTCAGGTTATATTATTGATTTAGATTAATAATTTCATTACTGAAATATAATAATATATAGACGTGTATACTTTAAAGTCAGGCTACTATCACTTGTCCGACTTCTATATGATTGGAATAAATCTACATTATAAAGTTAATGTATGCATAATTTCGTACCCTAGCGAATTCAGAATTCTGTCCCTGGGATGAAATTGGGCGTTATTTAATTTTCATAATACTGACGTAATTTAATTTACATGTGAAAATGAAATATCCAATGCATTTCTTTCACCTCATTCAATAGCCAAAATGTAACCACAATAAATACCTGATTGTCCGGAATAATGTAGGGGGTGAGACAAATGGATGGATTGTAGTAAAATACAAATGATCCAATTTGATGTTACTGCTGCTACTACTACTTATTATTATTATTATTATTATTATTATTATTATTATTATTATTATACTTCACATATATTTTGTGGAGAATCCTTGAAGTTTTCGTAATATAAATATTTTGTGTCCCGACCACTATATGAGACATAGGCCAGTTTTACACTAATCCTAAACATATTTAGTATAAGTTGTTGCTTGTGGGCCATCCCAAACCCCGGCCTCCACCCGTAAGAGCGCCAGTCCTTATATACCCGTCAGTCAAGGCCTAATGACAAATAAAAGCAATTGACAATATATATCTCAGTCATGACAACTTAATAAAATATCCTATCAAATGAATAATAGATCTTGCTACATACAATATAATTATATTATATTATATTATATTATATTATATTATATTATATTATATTATATTATATTATATTATATTATATTATATTATATTATACAGATTGGTTTATTTAGAACTGACACATTTCTTTCTTTAATTATTCCGTTGGAAATTCATTCAATGACCCAATATTAGCACCAAATTAAGCAGAATGTTCTGGAGTTTCGATTCCTTGTCACTAGATGCGCAGATGTTTATGTTTTATTCCTATTGTTGGCAGCTGTTTTCGACATTTTGTGTCAACGTGAAAATGCAGTACACATTAAATCAACGACTCTTCCTTGTGAAGCAATACTGGATTACGAATTCAATTACAGCTACTCAAAGGGCATACCAGAGAGAATTTGGTGTTCACAATCCTCCCAAAAGAAACACAATACTGGTACCGACTGATTTTCATGGAGTTTGTTGAGGAACTGGACGATGTAGAGCTAAGTCAAGGATATTTTCAGCAAGATGGCGCTACATGCCATATATCAAATGAATCCATGGAACTAATTGCAAGTTTCTTTGACGACCGAATAATTTCCAGGAACTGTGGCCACTGAGATCTCCGGATTTGACAACGCCGGACTTCTTTCTATGGGGTTACTTAAAAGACATGGTTTACGCCACACGTCCCCAGACATTGGACGATCTGAAGCACAACATCACACAGGAGATTCAAGCTATTGACAACAGAGTCCTCCAACTAGTGGCCAGTAACATGGAACGACGTGTTGAATTGTGCCTTATGCAGGATGGAGGACATTTTCAGCATTTGCTATAGTGGTAAATAATCTCCCAAAATTCCTCTACATTTTAGGTATAATAAGTTGTCGCTAACACAATTCGTTTCGAAACAATTAATGAAAGAAATGTGTTAGTTCTATATAAATCACTCTATTATATTATATTATATTATATTATATTATATTATATTATATTATATTATATTATATTATATTATATTATATTATTACGCATTTGAGCGAGTACTGACGACTACTGCAAAATACGATAATTTGGTCCAGGGAGCATTCTCTTTTGGCACAAGGATGATTTATGTAACATGTTTCTAAATTAGTCTTTTAAATACCGGTACATTCTTTAATAAAGCACCGAAAACAAATGTGAATATAGGATCTGGAGTGAGTACGAAATTATTATTATTTTGTATTTTTTGGCGCATCGTTTTTACGTAAATAACGACAAATAAAAACTAACATGCCACATAACATTATTTTAAGAAATATAGAAAACAAGCATGAATAATATTCACCATACTTAATGATCTTGGGATAGAAAAAAAACGTATGGAATAGAAATTACATACAAATGTGCGTGTAATAAACAATAAGCAAACCATCTTCGATTAATCATTTCAAAACAACGTGAATATAGCGTGGATTGTGTAGGAAAATAATTTCTTATATGTTGCTCCCAATGTGAATCATTGTTAACTTATGAAAACAACTGAAAATTAACATGGCATATAAACACTATTTGAAGAAAGATAGGAGATATTAAATAATATTTATTGTTCTTAATGATCTTTGGATGGAAAATAACAATGAAATATGTATAAAATAGAAATTACATACAGGTGAGCGTATACGAAAACAGTAAGTAAAATCATTTTTGATTAATACGAGTAAGCTTAAATTACTCCAGGTTTAGTGTAAGAGTGGCCTATATTTAACGATGTCTCCCAGCAAATTACTTAATTTAAAAACAAAAAAATCTTGTTAGAAGATTGAATTTGTGTATAAAATATAAAATACGATAATTTGGTCCAGGAAGTATCCGTTTTTTGCTGCAAAGATAATAAAATTTGTTTGGAGTGTTTTTTAATTGAAATTATGAAATGGCGTTCCTGTGCTTAACAATTAATAATAGTACATTATGCAACGAGCCTATAATGAAGGTAATTAAGAAGTGAGTACGGATATTTATGAAACGAGCGCAAGCGAGTTTCATAATTTTCATACGAGCTTCTTAATTACCATTATAGGCGAGTTTCATACGACTTTTTATGCTCGACCATATTTCTAACTTGATATTATTAATTTTTCAGCAATGTCCCGTATGTTGTGAGATGTGCGCAGATGCGAAAGTATTGATTTTTTTCCGAGGAACAGATGTCCACATTGACCTTGCTAGGCCATAAGAACCTACAGAGATAACATTGAAATTAAATTAGACATTGAAAAACGAGATGACAAATTGAATTTATTTGAATATTATTTACAATTAACGCTAATTATTATAGTAACAGAACATAACCTTCTGCGACAGTATTGGATTTCCAGCCTCCGTGACTTTTCTCTAATTCTCTTTCGATTGCATATCCGAGAATAATCGATACTTGCGGTTTTATAACGGTAGAAAGCTGACCTGTCATTGGCTGAACAGTTGTAACCTAAGTCGTCACTGGCTGAAAGACCTGACCTTTAATGAGTAGGTGTACTTTAATGACATGCATTAAAGGTCTGCTACCAGGTGTATAATTACTACATTTCGGCATGGTCGAGCATAAAAAATCAAAATATATTTTAAGTTGTAAAGGTGTATGTAACTCCTTAAGTATATTTACATTTTGTATACATTCATTCGGAACTATCTAACAGTTAAGGGTCTCTACCACTTTGAGGAGGCTATGCACAGATAGAGATAACTTCTTCGTCTTATAGTTTTGGGCCATCGGCTCTCTGTAAGTGTAAATCCTTGGGTCGCTTGAGACCAGCAGCCGAAGTTGCACATCTCTCATAGTGTCATCTCTTGAGCACTATCGAGAATGGTGCTCTCGGTACTCCTTTATGTGCTTGTTTCTCGTCTCTTCCGACAGCGGCCCATTCGGTAAAAGACTGTGAAGAATGGTAGAGGGCCCATGAGCCACAATTTTATGTAACGTGACTGGCCTGCTTTGTTTCCCCCTCCAGTTCTGCTGATGTTTCCTCCTTAAGGAAAGTTAAGAGATGCTTCCTTTTGACAGTTCTGTCTCCTTTCACGTCCTGTAGCAGCTTGATTCTTGTAGTTTTATAAGAAATATCTGTAAAATATATGAAAAACTGTAGACCTATAGAGTATGTAAACTGCGTGCGCGATGACTAGACCTCGGGAATAATCTATTCTCTCGAAAACTAGCAAATACAAATAAGTTTTGTGTACTGATTCTAAAACAGGAGGAATTGAACTACTTTTGGAAAGAGAAACCGGAGCGACATAGGGTGACAGTCAAATTACATCTCTAATAGAAATAATAATTACATGAACGACAAATTCAGACTATAGGAGAGTCACCATTTTCCGTGTCAAATGGTGTACAAACTGGAGAGAGTTCGGGTTATTTGTAAATTTACTGAATGTATTAAATGATTTGTTATAATAATTATATTGATTTATAGGACAACAATAAACATTTTAAAATGCAATCAGCTTGGTTCTTGTGGCCAAAGAATGTAGAATAATACAAAGAATTGATAATTAATGTTGTAAATAATGTTTATGTAATAATAAAAAATGAAATTATTATTGCGTGTATCTCTTTCAGTTACAAAAGAAATAGGTTTATTAAATTGTATTTGAAGGTCCAGACCCATTAATTTTCTGGTTTCCTTTGAAAATACAGAATCAATGTTAGGGGTATTACAGAAATTTTAAAATGCAATCAGCTTCTTTCTTGGAGCAAAAAAAATAGAATAATACAAAAAATTGATAAATGATGTTATTAATTATGTTAATATAATAATAAAAATTAAATTATGATTATTTTTTCAATTAAAATTAAATAGGTTTGTTGAGTTGTATTTGAAGGTCCAACCTTTAATTTTTCCGATTTTATTTGAAATTATGGAATCAATGTTAGGGATAAATCTACTGAATGTAGTAAAAATTATTTGTGATGAAAATTTTATTGGTTCATGAGAAAAAATTAAATGTTAAAATGCAATCAGCTTGTTTCTTACAGTCTAAAATTGTAGAATAATGCAAAAAGTTGATAAATAATGTCATAATTATATTAATGTAATAATAAAAAATGAAATTGTGTTATGAGTAACTCTTCCAATTAAAATAAAATAAGTTTGTTAACTCGTCTTTGAAGGTCCAGAACCGTTAATTTTCTGGTTTTCTTTGAAATTATAGAATCATTGTAAGGGTAATGTTACTTACGTATGGCTTTTAAGAAACCAGGGGTTCATTGCCGCCCTCACATAAGCCCGCCATAGGGCCCTGTACTGAGCAAGATTAATCCAGTCTCTACAATCATATTCCACCTCCCTCAAATCCATTTTAAAATTATCCTCCCATCAACGTCTCGACCCCACCAAAGGTATTTTTTCCTCCGGTCTCCCAACTAACACTCTATATGCATTTCTGGATTCGCCCATACGTGCCACATGCCCTGTTCATCTCAAACGTCTGGATTTAATGTTCTTAGTTTTGTCAGGTGAAAAATACAATGCGTACATTTATACGTTGTGTAACTTTCTCCTTTCTCCTGTAACGTCATCCCTCTTAGCCCCAAATATTTTCCTAACAACCTTATTCTCAAACATCCTTAATCTCTGTAATAATAAAAAAAATCAAATTGTTATCAGTATCTCTTCCAATTAAAATGAAATAGGTTTGTTAAGTCGTATTTCATGGTCCAGAACCGTTAGTTTTCTGGTTTTCTTTGAAATTATAGAATCAATATTCGGGATAATGCGACTTACATACTTACGGTTTTTGTAGAACCCGGAGGTTCATTACCGCCCTCACATAAGCCCGCCATCGGTGCCTATTTTGTTTGATCAAGATTAATCCAGTCTCTACCATCATATCCCACTTTCCTCAAATCCATTTTAAAATTATCCTCCCATCAACGTCTCGGCCTCCCCAAAGGTGTTTTACCCTCCGGTCTCCCAACTAACACTCTACATGCATTTCTGGTTTCTCCTATGCGTGCTACATGCCCTGTCCATCTCAAATGTCTGGATTTAATGTTCCTAATTATGTCAGGTGAAGAATACAATGCATGCAGTTCTGCGTTGTGTAACTTTCTCCATTCTCCTGTAATTATTGTGTGTTTTCGTAACAAGTTGTTTTTTACGATGATGGGTAATGTTACTTACTTTAAGCTTTGGAATTGAAGACGTTATTACAAAAACAGCCCTAATCATTTTTAATTAAATTCAATTTAGGACACATTTGCTACTACCTTAAAAGTTTATAGACTCCATGTCTATTAAGTACAATAGACAAAAGGATAAAACACCAGTCTGTCGGAAATAACTGACATGTGTTATTCTTTTATTTTTTTATTGTTCTCCTGAAAAATAGCAATTTTGGCAAGGGTTGTTTTTCTAATAATGTCTTCAATTGAATTTTGACAACATTAATGAAATTGTGGGACGAGAACGTGTAAGGTTTCTTCTAACGTCTAGAGTTTCAAAACCAATAGTACTTTCTTACAAATCACAGAAAAAATACAGCCAATGAAACGTGTTAATGTAATTCACTATTGGCTTTGAATTACAAAACATTAGGGAAATCTGGACGTTGAATCGAATTTACTTCGAAGGGCTATCGTATCCTAGCATTTCAATACCGAATGACCTAGGAAATATGGCTTCTGATTTATGGGGATAAGGAGTCCAGCAAGCTCTGGCCAGGGGCCAGGAACAGCCAAGTAGTGTATCTACCCTGCTAGGCAACTTATCGTACTCCTGAGACGAGCGAATAGCCTAAACACGGCCTCACAGGCGCTAGCGTCAACACTCCATTGTTCCCGTTCCCCATAGTTACAGTATTCCTGGCTCAGAGCAACTTGCATTCCGAAGGGACCATCATTCTTGTTTTTCTGCAGAAAAGTGGTCTTGCTGAGTGCCATTACCTAACCTAATATATATTTTTGGAGGTCGCTTTTTAAGGTGGGGCTGGAGAGAAAAAGTAGGTCATTTCCTTCGCGAAAGTTGAGTGCGCCATTACGTTTGAATTATCACATTAGATTCTGTGTTTACAACTTAATTCATACCACTTTTATTGACTGAATTACTTTGTAGTTCTTTTTGGCTCTGTTCCCATAGTGATCCCAACCTAATTGAGTTTCCATCGCTCGAGAAAGTTAAGGCAGCTTTATTATTATTCGGGAATCGTGACTCCAAAATCTAATTTAAAAAAATGTGGAACAGTTTACTTATTGATTACACAAAATGTAAAAAGGCACTATTGAGATACTCATTATTTCGATTATTTCGTTTGTATGACGTCATTCCATTTACGGCCAATGAAGTGTAATGAGATTTTAAATTCCAACCAATCACAGTCATACATCGCGATAATTTCTGCAGCTCGATTATATCACTATCAATTTATCGCATGGTCGTTCTTTTGTTTAGTCAGTGTCGCCAACTGTTTTCACGTAAGTCGATTTGTAATCAGAAATTTATAACAAGAATTCTTTAATGAAAAATTAATTTTGACATTACATAAAGATTAATTTTTGGTCCTACAGAATTTATCTGTTATGGTAACAATGGTTATTAGAAACCAAGAACCCGGGTTCGATCCCCAACGCCGGAGCGAATTTTTCTCCTCTAATAACCATTGTTAATTTTGACAGCTCTTTAAAGCTCTTACAGTCTTAATTAATTTTTTTAAACATAGTTGTAATCAGAATTGAAGTAAATCCATTTGGTGTATGAAAATATACTTTCTAAAGAAGTAAAAATAGACAATAATTTTTTTTTCCGAATATGTTCATGATTTTCAATGGAGTCTCCCCTTAAGCCACATCTCCTTAATAAAACCCTAATATCCGTATTTCAAAATGTTCTATAGATAATTCCCTATTTTCTGTTTAATTATTGCACGATTTTACTGAATCACCCTGTATCAATCAATCAATCAATCAATCAATCAATCAATCAGTCAATCTTCTTAATGTATCCAGCTGTTTGCTGACAACATAAAATCCACTATAGTCCACTGTAGTCTATTCAGGTTTTGTTTTTTCACGAGAAATGAGGGGTATTTTGATCGGTGTTCATTACAGATGCCCGTTGCTAGTAGCCAGAGTTGGGGTGTAGTCAATATATACTGCAGGGCTGTGTCTTCTGCAACTGGTACTGATGATTTTAATTTACTTCTTTTGTGGTTTACGGATGGACAGTATAGAAGAATGTGTTCCAGATCTTCATCATGATTATTACACCACAGACAAGTAGGATTATCAGAAATGTGAAATCGGTGTAGGTAGGATTGTGTGACAATGTGACCTGTTCAAACATTTTTAACAAGAGCCAGAATATGTCTGGGCAAGTTTTTGTACATTTCCAGGTCATTTGGTTTGCTTTGTACAGACTGTAAAATTTTTTCTTTGTCAATTGTTGATCCATGGGTTTATAAAATGAGACTTTACTGAAGCATAACCACTGGATAGAGATATCACTTGAAGAGGTCTCGGTTGCAAATATGTTGCCTGTTTTGTAATATTATCGACTTTCTCGTTTCCAGTTCCACAATGACTAGTTATCCATTGAAATGTTATTTCCTTTTGGATTTTTTTTTAGTTTACTTAGTTGTTTCTTAATTGGAATAATTTTATGTGCGTATAGGTTTGGTACATACTTAATAATCACCCTGTATATTGTTACAAGAAATTAATGAATGCAATCGGCTCATTGGTACAGTTCTATGGTTCTGAATCAGTTATAACCCATCGAAATAAGCAACACAAATCAATTAAAAATTTCGTATACTCATTACTGCTACATTCCCAAATAACTATTGCTGTTAATACTCCTAAATACAGTTCCGAGAATTAGTCTAAAAGCTATGTAATGAATGATCAGATTTACACCTGCATTTCCTGATGCACAAATTCCTTCCAGTGCGATGTGCTATGTTTGTAGCTATTTAAGTTTATTTAACCATGGAGTGGGAGCGCATTCCTCCGTCCCACATTAACACGAGCCAAGAAATGGAACTGCAAACACAGTAATTTAATTCTAACGGGTCTATACATTGTTTTTAAAGTGGTTTTATTGCGTACTGCGTGCTAGTAATTCTCTGAAAACTACACCCACTCACCTATACCATCTTTCTGTACTCCCCACTACAGTAGCTTTTAACGCGTATAATACCTTCTCACTTTTTTCCAACCTGTTTCTACTTATAGTCTATTTTTTTGTGTAACAGTAAAAAAATTCTGTAGGAAAAACCTTAATTTGATTCCAGATTTTTATGTTATTGTGTATCATGTAAATAAATGTTGCGTATAGGATGAAACGACTGAGCAAATGTATGTTTGTAACTGGAAAAACAAACATTATTTTAAAATTACAAGAATATAAAATATTAAACTGCAGTACTAAATTAAAAATACAATGTGTCCCTAAATGATTATTGGGGTTTTACAGTTGTTTAAATTTTCTTATTACTTACTTACTGGCTTTTAAGGAACCCGGAGTTTCATTGCCGCCCTCACATAAGCCCGCCCTTGGTCCTTATCCTGAGCAAGATTAATCCATTCTCTATCATCATATCCCACCTCCCTTAAATCCATTTTGATATTATCTTCCCATCTACGTCTCGGCCTGCCTAAAGGTATATTTCCATCCGACCTCCCAACTAACACTCTATATGCATTTCTGGATTCGCCTATACATGCTACATGCCCTGCCCATCTCAAACGTCTGGATTTCATTTTCCTAATTATGTCGCGTGAAGAATACAATGCGTGTAGTTCTGTGTTGTGTAACTTTCTCCATTCTCCTGTCACTTCATCCCTCTTAGCACCAAATATTTTCCTAAGCACCTTATTCTCAAACACCCTTAATCTCTGTTCCTCTCTCAAAGTGAGAGTCCAAGTTTCACAACCATACAGAACAACTTGTAATATAACTGTTTTATAAATTCTAACTTTCAGATTTTTTGACAGCAGACTGGATGATAAAAGTTTCTCAACCGAATAATAACAGGCATTTCCCATATTTATTCTGTGTTTAATTTCCTCCCGAGTATCATTTATATTTGTTACTGTTGCTCCCAGATATTTGAACTTCTCCATCTCTTCAAAAGATAAATTTCCAATTTTTATATTTCCATTTCGTACAATATTCTCGTCACGAGACATAATCATATACTTTGTCTTTTCGGGATTTACTTCCAAACTTATCTCTTTACTTGCTTCCAGTAAAATTTCCGTGTTTTCCCTAATCGTTTGTGGATTTTCTCCTAACATATTCACGTCATCCGCATAGACAAGCAGCTGATGTAACCCGTTCAATTCCAAACACTCTCTGTTATCCTGGACTTTCCTAATGGCATACTCTAGAGCAATGTTACAATGTAAAGGTGATAGTGTATCTCCTTGCTTTAGCCCACAGTGAATTGGAAACGCATCTGACAGAAACTGACCTATACGGACTCTGCTGTACGTTTCACTGAGACACATTTTAATTAATCGAACTAGTTTCTTGAGAATACCAAAGTCATCAATAAGGATATCATATAAAACTTCTCTTTTAACCGAGTCATATGCCTTTTTAAAATCTATGAATAACTGATGCACTGTACCCTTACACTCCCATTTTTCTCTCCATTATCTGTCGAATACAATTTTTCTTATTTCCTATATATATATATATATGTATATATATGTATATGTATGTATATATATGTATATGTATGTATATATATGTATATGTATGTATATATATGTATATGTATGTATATATATGTATATGTATGTATGTATATGTATATGTATGTATATATATGTATATGTATGTATATATATATATATATATATATAAACCTTACATGAGATTAAAGAGGAACTGTCAGAGTTTTCATACTGTACTTTATGTGTTCAATGTGGCCACCATTCGTCACACGGCACACATTTAGCCCTCAGTTGAATTCGTTGCAAACGTTGGTTAGCATGTCAAGAGTGATAGACTCAACACCAGCAACAATCCTTCCCAAATTTGGCAAGTCGACAGATAGCGGTGACACGTACACACGGTCCTTCACATAACCCCACAGAAAGAAATCATATGGTGTGAGATCGGGAGACTGTGGAGGCCATCGGGAGAAAAACATGTCATTCGGATCTGCACTTCCTATCCATCGTTAGGGAGCAACATCGTTCAACCAATTCCGCACATTATGAAGAAAATGAGGAGCACAGTCTTCTTGGCAAATGAAGTCTTGGGGTTCGAACTCATTCAACTGAGAGGAAAGATAATTCTGCAGCATATCCAGGTATTAAATACTTGACACTGTTTTTTCGTTGAAAAAGAACGTCCCGTAGAATTTTCGTTGGGACATGGCACAGAAGACAACCTTTGGGGAATGCCTTTCATGTTGCACTATTGCACGTGGATTCTCAGTTTCCCAGATATGCACATTATGTCTATTCACCTTGCCACTGAAATGAAAACTTGCTTCACAGCTGAACATATAACTGAACTGATCGTGATAATTTTTCAGTACATGTTGCATTTTCTGTGTGTGCCACTAGGTCTGTAGGCTTTAGGAATTGCAGTAACTGCAAACGGTAAGGTCGGATATGCAGCCGCTTTCGTAGCACTCTCCATATTGTCGTA
Source organism: Periplaneta americana (assembly GCF_040183065.1). Taxonomy (NCBI): domain Eukaryota; kingdom Metazoa; phylum Arthropoda; class Insecta; order Blattodea; family Blattidae; genus Periplaneta; species Periplaneta americana. The sequence goes on from NC_091119.1 coordinate 184,685,033, forward strand.
AGAGGCATTCCTAGTTTACGGCTGGCACGCCACACAGATTTCTGAGGACTACGTACGAAAGCTGCTCTGACATTCTCGACTCTTTCGTTTGACTCTCGTGGACGTCCTGAACTCTTCTCTTTACAGATGCATCCATTTGTTTCAAAGTGTATATATATCGACGAATTTTGTCAACGGGTGGAGGATGAATTCGAGTTGTTTTTCCTCAAAAATCGTGTCCCTTACACATCTAAAATTGTTCAAGGTGGGAGGTTTTGAAATGAACAAATGATATATACAGTGTTACTATAAATGATCTTTCCGATTACAAACTTCAATAACTATCGTTAGGAGACACTCTGAAACATGATATTGGTATCAATGGAAAGAGAAACTAGGATATTTTTGTTATGTTGGTGAACTTGTCTCATATTTATTAATTTCGTTGCTAGGAGACGATATAACAGAAAAATGGCTGCAAAGGAAGACAGGAGGACATTTTGTGTGCTAGTCTTTTCTCACTGTAAAACACAATTTTAGAAGAATATGAGTGAACAAGTCGACAGTCACAGGTAATTCGTACCTAGACATGTTACAGTTAGGGCGTCTTCCACAACTGGAACAGGACATCGAAGGTCTCATTTTTCAGCAGGATGAGGCACCACCCCATTACCACTCAGATGTCAGAAACGAACTGAATACAAGACTTCCAAGGAGATGGATTGGACGTGCTGGCCGTGAAGATTTAGAATGTTTGCATTGGCCTCCACGTTCCCCCGACCTCGTAATTTTTTTCTGTGGGGTTTTATAAAACAACTATCAGCCACCATTACCACATACCATTGAGGATCTTCGTGTCCGCATCACAGAGGCCATTGCACTGGTGGATGGTCCAATGCTACAACGTGTATGGCAGGAAATTGACTACAGACTTGATGTGTGTCGTGTGACACAAGGAGCTCACATTGAGCACATGTGACTTACTTACGGTTGTGAACCAAATGTCTCTCTTTCTGTTTCATGTTTCATATTTTCCAGTGACTATTACACTTTTACTACGTCACACTACTTTTGACCAATAAAACGGTACGAAAGGACGTCTTTCAACCAATCATGGCTGCTTATCGCACAATTTTATCGCGTCCCTAGCATTTGTTTAATTTTATCGCGTCGCTAGTATTTGTTTATTTTTATCACTACCCTAGCATTTGTTTGTTTGTTTGCCAACATTTCAAACTGCACTGGTCTGAACGTCAAAACACAGAAAATTGCAAACCACTCCAGTCGATGCACAGCACTTTCAAATATGACTCGCATTGGCATTCAAGAACAAGAATTAATAAAGATCACTGGTCATATATGAAAAGCACCATTCGGAATTCCTGAATAAGTTGAGGGATACACCATGTACATATACGAGTTCACTTCTTTTACGCACATGTCCAATATAACATCAACTGAACCACCAACCACTAAAACATTCAAATTTGAACATTGTACTTTCAATAATTGTTTCTTTTAAAATTATTCATGTTTACTTTTTATTTTATCATCGTTAATTAAAAGTTTCTTGTTTATTTCATCATCCCAAATCAAAACTTTTCTAACACCTGTATATACAATTTAGGTTATGTTTGTTATAGCTTCTGCTATGTGATATTATGGATAGTCACATATCAGAGATTGTTTAATACTAAGATTTATTGAAAATCATCTGTCAAGTGACGTTGATTACTGGGATCCGGATGATTGAAGTGGAATGCAAATGTTTTAATAAAAATGAAACTGAATCAACAAAGCGTTCTTGACTAGTATTCGTCTACAGATTCAATGAAGATCCCATAGTTGGCACAACTGATGACAAGAAAACATAATCATAAAACACTACTGCCATCTAGCGTAATGGTGAGATGGTACAATAATACATTTTAAGACAGTTGTATTTTCGTAAGCCAATTAATATTTTATTGTATTGGAGTACTTCGTTACTTCTAATCTTTATATACTTTCTTCTAATCATGTAATAGTCAATTAAATCCCACTCGAGTTTTGATTTTCTCTAGATAAATCAAAACCTCTAGTGAAATTACTGTTGAAAAAATTGTTGGAGTTTCTGTTTATACTGATACCAATTTCATGTTTTCTAATGTTTGCTGATTTAAGAGTAGGACATGTGATTTAACGAATGGATAACAAAATATATTTGAGTTTCTCTTTCCATTGATACCAATAGCATGTTTCTAAGTGTCTCCTAACGATAGTTATTCAAGTTTGTAATCGGAAAGATCATTTATAGTAACACCACAGTTTAATATATACAGTTGCGAAGCTCAATACTTAGCCTACTAAATATGCAAACATAGACAGTTGAAATATGCATCCATAGATAGTTGCTAGCCACCAGGATCGCTACTATCACCTCATCACAGACCCTTTCCCTACCAGACGATAAAATGTATTGTACTTTTGATATCGAGTTCTATTGAAAAATTAACACCTTCCTTCCACTATTGAAATACGAAATACATAAGGTTTATATATTATTTTCATAAAGTTTATATTATATTTTATAAACTCACCTTCCTGGATCTTTCGGAAGGATAACTCTGACCTCTTTTTCTTAGAATTTATAGTGCAACAAACGTCTCCTTGTCCCATATTATTAATAAATTATTGTATTTTAGCCATTTAAAGTTATTACAACCGATAACGAACATTTCACAGTTTACACAACTTTTCACAACAAAGCGAAATACGGCACAGCCAATGCTTTTTCGATCCAGACCAGGCCGTAATATATGTTCGGGTTTTCTAATTCAGTGTATGGAGCTGAGTGAATTATTATATTATAACTTTATTGCGTATCATAGCTAAGTTTTATTTAGTGTAATGTGTTCATAAGTTCCCTTTACTTCTTGTTGATCGGGTTAAGCGAGTCACATGGTGTGCCTTAGAGCCTGTATTAGATCACGATGGCAGTGACACAATCTATTGTTCCTAGTACACGCAGCGCTCCAAGCGGCTAGCAACTATCGCGAGAAATTAAAAAAATCACCCTAAGCTTTGCGACTGTATATAGCCTACAAGGCTGTGGTAACACTGTACTTATATACACATAATTTTAATCTTGTTTATACAGTATTAGCTATCGTAATGGGCACGCGTACCACAGATTGGAGGGACTCATAAATAAACCTACACACATCGCAGTGCTGTTAATAATCTCGAGGGTTCTGCAGCGTCTTTCATTACAAAGAGCTCTGATCGAGTTTCTGTAAGGGAATGAAACCGCAGTCGTGGGAAGAATTTCTGTGGAAACAATATTGTGTACAAAATCGTGATACATTGTGGATAGAGTTAGATGAAGGAAGGATGAAATCAGGCACCACGCTGCAGCTAGAATTAGTCCTATTCTTTTTCTTCTTCTTCTTTCATGAATTCATCCCTTTATGAGTTTACTACCATTTCCAAGTTTAAAAAATAAGGACTTATTAATAGAGCAAGGGAGGGTATTGTCGGATACCATTTTGATGTTTCAAAATAAAGGTAATTGAAAAAAGTTAGAACTGGAATTACTTAGTATTATAATAACCTCTTGGGGTTCCTGCAGATTGTACACAAGTATTAGGTAATTTACATAATATGTATTTGCTGTATAACTTGCAAAGAGAAAACAGAAATAATATCATCACTGACAGAATGGGAAGCTGATGTCGGATACATTAGACATTATTATGTAGGAGGTATGATAATGCATTTAAAATAATATATTGCATATCAGAAACTATTACAATAGTGTTCTGTTTAGCCAACTGATATGCAAGCCTTTTAACATCATTTCTGGTTCATTCAAAATATTTTCTCTCCATCATTAACACATAGTCAACTAGCTTCTCTTCAAGTGAAGCTGGGAGTATTGGTTTTCTTCCAAGTTTCGATTTAACGGCTTTGGTGGGCCCAGAGTTGGACCGTACATAATCAAATAATGTTGATCGAGGTACATTGAATCTTTTGGAAGCAGCAAGATAGCCCATTATTTTCTCCCGTACTGCGACAATGGCATTTACCATATCTTCAGATTTCCATTTTTTTTAGACTGAATCTCTTTTTTCTTTTACTTTAGGCATCTAAAAATATCAGAAGAAGAAACAATTCGTTACTTCATAATATTCGATTAATTAGAAAATTAATTACTTACATTAATTAAAAATATCCGTGAGTAAAAATATAGTGGTTTGTTATAGAAAACATATAAATGGGTTTAAGGCAGCTTTTATGTAGCGAGCAGCATTGAAAGACAGCCGACAATGCCCTCGGCTAGTATCCGACATTGCCCTCGGGTAGTATCCGACATTGCCCTCGGCTAGTATCCGACATTGCCCTCGGCTAGTATCCGACATTGCCCTCAGCTAGTATCCGACATTGGCCGACTCTTCACAAACAGTAAAACAAGCCAGCTGCATGAAACATGTTGTCGATATCATTTCTGCAATTAGAGAATTAAGAAGCCTTATCTATGGTACATCAAACAGCGCATACCATGTTGTGTAAATATAAGAATAAATTGTAACGAATAAATCACATTACTTACCCTCAAAAAGTTTGTTTTTTTTTTGCAGAAACGTTGAAAACACGCTATTCACACACAGTGAAGCACTCAACAGTAATGGCTATTCATGCAGATGTTCGTCTACTTGTAGAGAAAGTAATGCATTATTTTCCCATCAGATTGCACCATTCGATGGAAAAGAAATATGTTATCCGAGATTATCCGACATTACCAGACCTATCCGACAATCCCCTCCCTTACTCTATTATTTCCAAAACAAGAAGATACCACCATAGAATGGTGCAACAGGGGTAATTCAATACATAGTGTTCATGTATTAAAATGGTCCTAGAAACTGGTTAATTTAATAGAAATTTTCAAAGAAATTGCTTCACAACATAGTACCAAATATTCTAAAATATCTAAAGAATAAAATATATAGCTAATGTGTGTATATATATATATATATATATATATATATATAAGTAAGTAAGTATATATATATATATATATATATATATATATATATATATATATATACTTACTTACTTACTTACTTACTTACTGGCTTTTAAGGAACCCGGATGTTCATTGCCACCCTCACATAAGCCCGCCATTGGTCCCTATCCTGAGCAAGATTAATCCAGTCTCTATCATCATAACCCACCTCCCTCAAATCCATTTTAATATTATCTTTCCATGTACGTCTCGGCCTCCCCAAAGGTCTTTTTCCCTCCGGTCTCCCAACTAACACTCTATATGGATTTATAGTTTCGCCCATACATGCTACATGCCCTGCCCATCTCAAACATCTGGATTTAATGTTCCTAATTATGTCAGGCGAGGAATACAATGCGTGCAGCTTTGCGTTGTGTAACTTTCTCCATTCTCCTGTAACTTCATCCCTCTTAGCCCCAAATGTTTTCCTAAGAACCTTATTCTCAAACACCCTTAATCTCTGTTCCTCTCTCAAAGTGAGAGTCCAAGTTTCACAGCCATACAGAACAACCGGTAATATAACTGTTTTATAAATCCTAACTTTCAGATTTTTTGACAGCAGATTAGATCACAAAAGCTTCTCAACTGAATAATAACAGGCATTTCCCATATTTATTCTGCGTTTAATTTCCTCCCGAGTGTCATTTATATTTGTTACTGTTGCTCCAGGATATCTTAATTTTTCCACCTCTTTGGAGGATAAATCTCCAATTTTTATAGTTCCATGTCATACAATATTCTAGTCACACTTTCTGAAGTCGAAATTGCGATAGGAAATCTGAAAAAGTACAAGTCTCCAGGTATTGATCAAATTCTGTGTGTATATATATTAATAAAATTATAGAATTTTTGAAGACACAAAATCGCAAAAATATACAGGGTGATAAAAAAAAGGTATCCAATACTTTAGGCGGTGCTAGTATGTATATAAAAAAAAAAAGAAAATAATTCATAATAAACTTGGGTCCTACAAGACATACCTTCTGAGATCTGAACACTTGTTCATAGGAGGTGCTCAATGTGACGTCCATTCATGGCAATGCACTCCTCTGCCCCTCGGCGTAAGGAATCACGCACTCTTTGAAATTTGTTTCAATACGTTAATAAGAAAGTCCTGATAGCGATTCCCAGTTAATCTCTGTGGTAGTACGTATGACCCTAATAATCTATCACCAAGAACGCCTGCCCATAAGTTGAATTAGAATCGGTGCTGATGCCTTGATTCTTCAACTGCATGGGGATTTTCATCAGCCTACACATGCTGATTACGAAAATTCACAACACCATCTCTGCTGAACCCCGCTCATATCCGGAACCACACTTTTGTTTTCGGTATCCTTTGCGACGTATCACTATTCCATGCCTGGGGTGTCAACTACGGTATGATTATCTGGTAGTCTGCTGTATTGTAGGGCAGAGAAATGCATTGCCATGAAGACGTCACATTGAACACCTCCTATTTGTATTTGTATTTAATAACATTCCATGGTATTCATACATTGCTTCACAGCTAGAATATGAAACAAGTCGAAAAACTTAATACCATTATAAAGTCTTAAATTTATAGTCACAGTCTAGATGAAATATATACAGAAGAGATTTACAATATAGTCTACTAGTACAACACGAAGTTTCAGTATCAATTTCATGAAGTGTTATTGAATGTCATGAATTCACCTACAGAATAGAAGGCGTGAGAAATTAGGTACTTCTTTAATTTGGCCCTAAATAATCTTATGTTTTAAGTTTCATTTTTTATACCGATAGGGAGGCTATTAAACATTTTTACTGTCATATAACGCACTCCTTTTTGATTGCATGATAGACTTGCCGATGGAGTATGAAAGTCATTTTTTGACGTGTGTTTATGCTATGAACTGTTGAATTAGTTACAAAGTTTTCACGATTACATAAGAGGAAGATTATTAATGAAAAAAATATACTGAAAAGCCATGGGCATTATTTGTAGTTTTTTGAAAATAGTCCTACAAGATTCCCTAGATTTGGCACCTACTATTATTCTAATTACTCTTTTTTGTAATACGAATATACTGTTACTATCTAAGGAATTTCCCCAGAATATTATTCCAAAAGTCATTACCGAGTGAAAGTATCCAAAGTATATTGTTTTTAAGGTATTGATATTTACTATCTTTTGCATAGATCTAATAGCAAAACATGCTGAATTTAATTTGGAGGTAATTTCTTTAATATGATTTTTCCAATTTAACACATTATCGATTTTTAAGCCAAGAAATATGGTTGTTGTTGTTTCTAATAGGGATCTACTGTTAATTATTACGCTTGAAATTTGCGAAGTTAAATTTGGACAGGATTTAAATTGAATTATGTTAGTTTTGTTACGATTAATATTAATTTATTGACTGAGAACCAGTCACATATTTTGAAGAGAATTTCTTCTGTTGAAGATAGGACTGTATTGGAGTTATTGGCTGTAATTACTATACTTGTGTCATCTGCAAATAATATGGGATGACCTACATCTTTTATTACGGGGGGCAAGATCATTTGAGAATACTAGAAATAGTAGGGGACCTAATATTGATCCTTGAGGAATTCCATGAACAAGTGTTCGGATCTCAGAAAGTATGTGTTGTAGGACCCATGTTTATTAGACATTATGTTCTTGTTTTGATGCATACTATCACCTTATAAAATTTTGGATACTTTTTTTTTTTAACATTCTGTATATTTTGGAAGCAACAAATATGTAAACACAGTACTATTTGCAGATGATGACATCCTCATTGCAGCTACAGAAGATTCTCTACAAGAAAATATGCAGAATTATATTAAAATTTTGTTATATGTATCCTATTTTTAAAAAGGGGGACAAAACCAACTGTGGTAACTTTCGAGGAATATCACTTTTGTTGACGTCGTACAAAATTTTGTCCAATATTCTTTTGAGAAGATTAACTCCGTACGTAGATGAAATTATTGGGGATCATCAGTGCGGTTTTCGGCGTAATAGATCGACTATTGATCAGATTTTTTGTATTCGACAGATAATGGAGAAAAAATGGGAGTATAAGGGTACAGTACATCAGTTATTCATAGATTTCAAAAAGGCATATGACTCGGTTAAGAGGGAAGTATTATATGATATTCTTATTGAATTTGGTATTCCCAAGAAACTAGTTCGATTAATTAAAATGTGTCTCAGTGAAACATACAGCAGAGTCCGTATAGGTCAGTTTTTATCTGATCCTTTTCCAATTCACTGCGGGCTAAAGCAGGGAGATGCACTATCACCTTTACTTTTTAACTTCGCTCTAGAATATGCCATTAGGAAAGTTCAGGATAACAGGCAGGCTTTGGAATTGAACGGGTTACATCAGCTTCTTTTCTATGCAGATGACGTGAATATGTTAGGAGAAAATACACAAACGATTAGGGAAAACACGGAAATTCTAGTTGAAGTAAGTAAAGCGATCGGTTTGGAAGTAAATCCCGAAAAGACAAAGTATATGATTATGTCTCGTGATCAGAATATTGTTCGAAATGGAAATATAAAAATTGGAGATTTATCCTTCGAAGAGGTGGAAAAATTCAAATATCTTGGAGCAACAGTAACAAATATAAATGACACTCGAGAGGAAATTAAACGCAGAATAAATATGGGAAATGCGTGTTATTATTCGGTTGAGAAGCTCTTATCATCCAGTCTGGTGTCCAAAAATCTGAAAGTTAGAATTTATAAAACAGTTATATTACCGGTTCTTCTGTATGGTTGTGAAACTTTGACTCTCACTCTGAGAGAGGAACATAGGTTAAGGGTGTTTGAGAATAAGGTGCTTAGGAAATTATTTGGGGCTAAGCGGGATGAAGTTACAGGAGAATGGAGAAAGTTACACAACACAGAACTGCACGCATTGTATTCTTCACCTGACATAATTAGGAACTTAAAATCCAAACGTTTGAAATGGGCAGGGCATGTAGCACGTATGGGCGAATCCAGAAATGCATATAGAGTGTTAGTTGGGAGACCGGAGGGAAAAAGACCTTTAGGGAGGCCGAGACGTAGATGGGAGGATAATATTAAAATGGATTTGAGGGAGGTGGAGTGTGATGATAGAGACTGGATTAATCTTGCAAAGGATAGGGACCGATGGCGGGCTTATGTGAGGGCGGCAATGAACCTTCGGGTTCCTTAAAAGCCATTTGTAAGTAAGTAAGTATGACATGAAAATAGACATTAATAAAACTAAAATTATAACAGTTGAAGGTGAACATAGTATGAGAGCCAGAATATTGATAAACGACAGTATAGTAGAACAGGTGAACTCCTGTAGATACTTGGGAAATGAAATTTTCATATATAATACAAATCAAGGCATGGAAAGTAACCTTATTAGATACAATGTAATAAGTAGACAAATTAAAAGATATGTAGGAAAAGCCATGTGGAAGGGAGTTAAACTGAGACTAGGTAATATCATACCACAGCCGGCCCTGTAATACGGTAGTGAATATTGGATATTAAGAGAATCTGACAGAAAGAGGATTGAAGCAGCAGAAATGAGATTCCTAAGACCGCTTCTAGGACTAACGCTCAGAGACAGAATAAGGAGAAAAGACATAAGAAGAGAGTTAGTGATACAATAGACAATTGTGAGAAGGTCATAGCATTCCAGAAGAATTAACGTAGGCACATACATAAATTTCTATGTGGTCGACTACCAAGGCAAGCTTTTAAATTCGAGACACAAGGATTGGACGACAATAAAAAATAATTACGTTTGTAATGTAAGTATGTATGTTACAATTATTAGCAAAATAAACAAACAAACAAACAAGTAAAAAATAAATAAATAAATAAATAATTAAATAAATGTGTATGTATTTATTCACTCTGCAAATGGGTATATACCCGGTGGCAGTGGTAACTAATTACACTCAATAGGCCTAATTACAAATAATAATAAAAACAACTACTAAAACATTAATAATAATAATAATAATAATAATAATAATAATAATAATAATAATAATAAGGTAAAGGTAAAAGGTAAAGGTATTCCCGTAACATGCCATGAAGGCACTTGGGGTGTATGGAGGTAAAGCCCCATGCTTTCCATGACCTCGGCACTAGAATGAGGTGGTGTGGTCGGCACCACGCTCTGACCGCCTTTCACCCCCCCGGAAAGACCCGGTACTCAATTTTATAGGAGGCTGAGTAAACCTCGGGGACGTTCTGAAAGTTTGGCAACGAGAAAAAATGAGCATTCTAAATTAAATGAAGCACGATCACTTAAAATAACATTTAAAGTAAATCTAATTTGTATCTTAACCCTAATTTCGAACTAAGACCCACGAGTGTTATAGGTTCATACCTGCACAAGTACCCGTATACCTTTCGGCACTACACTTATTTCGCTTATATTTGGTTCTATTTTTTTTTCTTATGTCTTAATCAATTTTGTCTGAAACCTGTTTATATAATTTTTCATTTTAAATTTTATTGTGAGCTATTCTGTGTAGCTGGGCAAACCCAAAATATTGGGTCAGACCAATAAATTAAATTAACTATGATGTAGTTGTGGGATTTTTACAATAAATGCATATTTATTGTCCAATTTTTTACATGTTACAGTCATGCTAGATATATGGCTTTTATAACAAAGATGCGCATTCATGCTGGCAATCAAAATCTACAAAAAAACGCATTTTGTAGAAAAATGTCGGTTGTGCTGTTTTTACAATAATTGATTTATATAAACTTGTAATTATTTTACATGATGTTATGTTGAAATTGTTTTTTTGCCTTGAATGTGGAATTAAAAATGGCGTAATGTTCTGCCTGTAGAATAAAGTGCTCTATACGGACTCTTTTCGCGTTTTTCAGTTGTCACCATAGCAACGTTGTAAGAGAGAATATCGTTTGGTGGCCTAATGAATATTTAGAGACACTGATATTTTTTATGCAGGACCTCATTTCAGTTCAATGAATTCTGACCGAGAAAAATATGTGAAACATTACTATGTAAATGACAGTCGCATAATTCTGGGCATAGTTTTTACTTGAGCGAAACTTTGTCTCTTCCTGTGAAGGAATAAATAAGAATTAAACGTGTTGGCAATGAAAGTGCAGTGAGATCTTTGTATTCGTACCGAAGGACGTATAAAAAAACTTCATGACCCAGCACATCAAAAGTTTTACTCGCCGCTCTTTGCATTTCTTACGCAAAGCAAGTTGAGGGAAACTGGGGAAAGGAAGAGGTATAAATTGAGGAGAAGAAACGAGAGCGAAAGAACAGAGTGAGCTGAATCAGTAGAGAGACGAGCTATGGAATGGAAAAAAGCGGGTTAGTTTAGTGCGGGTGAAGAATTATTTTCTTTTTACTAGCATTGATCTGCTACACATTTCCTTCTTTCCCTGCCTTCCAATTTCTTTCTTAACTTTTAATCCATATTTTCCTTTATTTGCTTCTTTTATTTATCACTAGCCTTACCCGTGCGCTCCGCTGCACCTATTGGAAATAAATATAAAGTAATTACATAATTAAAATAGATAATTTGATCCAGGGAACATTCGTGTTTGATAGAAGGATAAATCGTTTAATATGTTACTTAATTTAAATTGAACCCAAATAATTAAAATGCGATCATTTTTGTCCAGAGACACTCATTTGGTGCAATGACAATTCCTTTAACCTGTTTCTTCATTTTTATTACATGCAACCATAGTTTAATAAACATTGACATCATTTAGATTTAATGTGTATACTTTATTTTACTTGTTATGTGTTTCCATTTAATTATGGTAATAACTTCATTTTAACCCTTGTTTTCTACGTATTCAGTAAATGTCACTTGGCCCACTATGGTTGTGAACCCTTCAAGTAACTTAAATTATATTATATAATATTACATATTATATTATATTATATTATATTATATTATATTATATTATATTATATTATATTATATTATATTATATTATATTATATTATATCAGAAGTTACTGTAATAACATTATAGCATTATGTCCATCTAGAGAAACTACACTTTGCAATGGTGAAATAATAATTAATTATACAAATCGGTTAATTTAGCTTCCGATATTACTTCATACAAACACAGAAACATTCTCTGTAGGCTATCTTTCATAGCTTTCGATTGTTGCTGTCCAAGGCCCCTTATAGACGAAGTCATATGTTTTTTAATTCATTACACGGCCTTAATTCATTACACGGCCTTAGATGGCAGTTATTTTAATCTTAAAACTCATTTATCTCATTAAATGTCAGTCCTATCAAAATGTTTCAAGAATAAAACTTATCGCAAATTATTTTTAAAAAACTTTTGTTATGTAATATTTTTCACAAAAGTGAATAATAAGCGAGATATTTCGATTTATTTAATTCAGACCCACTTATAACCCCCCTTTTAAATAATGTATTTTGAATACCATATAGCCTAAAATCTAAGTTAGAACGAACTTAATTTATATTCCAATTTTCTTCGAAATCCGTTCAGCCATTATCGCGTGAAAAGGTAACAGACAGACAGACAAACAGACAGACAGACAAAAATTTCAAAAAAGCGATTTTCGGTTTCAGGGTGGTTAATTACATATGTTAGGACCAATTATTTTTGGAATATCGAAAATTACCAGAAAAATTTCGGCTACAGATTTATTATTAGTATAGATTTCATTTTCACAATTCTCTTCCTTTTTCTTATTTTTCTCCTCTTTTTCCTCTCTTCTTTTTCTACTTCTATTTTCGGTTTTTCCATTTTCAGTAACGGTCTTACTAATAAACCGTGTATAGTTTTTATACGAGACTTATACAGAGTTGGGACAGAAAACTGTACTAATAAACCATGCATAAGCGATGGATGTATAAACAGTCTGTAACTATACAATGGGAATTGCTTTGCAGTAGTTATATACACGAAACCCCTTGTTTAAGCGTTGTAGATAGAGAAAAAATGGCTGCCCCTCTAACAGCTTTTCGTATCGACTGTCATTTTCTGATGATGGTTGCCTTGTAACCACAGAAGAACAAACCAAAGATCATAGAATTATTAGAATAATATTGCTGTAGCTTGTACTCTTTGACCAAAATATAGTGTGGCAATCGATCAGAGCTAGTTGTACTATCGATACTTAACACAGCACACTAGAGCGCTCTACCGGATGCAATAGAGAACCTCAAATATTCTATACCTTTCGTAACGAAGTAATGACGAAACTATGACGTAGCTGTGTAACAGTTATACTGTTATACACGACGTATGTAGTGATTATTAGTAAGGAATTTACACACGACTTATAAACGAGTTACTCATTGTATAAGTATAAGACAGTTAAACGTCTGTATATAGAGTTTTTATTAGCAAGACCGTAATTTTTCAATCTTAAAATTTCTTTTGACGAGAAATCTCTGTGTTCGAGATAAGCTTGCCCTCAAATAATCAAAGGCGTCATTAATTAATTAATTAATTCATTAATTAATTCATTCATTCATTCACTCATTCATTCACTCATTCATTCACTCATTCACTCATTCATTCATTCACTCATTCATTTATTCACTCATTCATTCACCCACTCATTCATTCACCCACTCACTCATTCATTCACTCATTCATTCATTCACTCATTCATTCATTCACTCATTCACTCACCCACTCATTCATTCATTCACCCACTCATTCATTCATTCACCCACTCATTCATTCATTCATTCGTTCATTCATTCAAGAGCAGATCTTTCACTGCACACCCAGCTTTCTCCAATCTTTCCTACTTTCTGCCTTCCTCTTAGTCTCCGCATATGATCCATATATCTTAATGTCGTCTATCATCCTGCCCCCAGCTCTTCTCTCGTTCACTATTCCTTCCAGTGCATCCTTCAGTAGGCAGCTTCTTCTCAGCAAACGATCCAGCCAATTTCTTTTTCTCTTCTGGTCAGTATCAGCATTATTCTTTATTTTCCCACTCTTACAACACACAGTCTCATTTGTTATTCTGTCTGTCCATTTCACACGTTCCATCCTTCTCCATATTCACATTTCAAATGCTTCTAGTCGTTTCTCTTCATTTTGTCGTAATGTCCATGTTTCTACTCCATACAATGGCACAGTCCATACAAAGCACTACTAAAGATAAGGGACTAAAATCTTGTAGATATTTACTGTACAATATCTGTAACAAATCTCTGCAGACGGAATTTTAAATTTCAATTTTTTTTTAATTTATTTAAAAAAAGTATTCTTTCATTCATAGTGTTCAGCTCAAGGACAGTTCCTTCACTGCAAATCAAGCATTCTCCAGTCTTTTCTATTCCATGCCTTCCTCTTTGTCTCCTCATATGATCCATATATCTTAATGTCGTCAATCATCTGATATCTTCTTCTGCCCCGAACTCTTCTTCCGTTCACCATTTCTTCCAGTGCATCTTTCAAAAGGCAATTTCTTCTCAACCAGTGACCAAGCCAATTCATTTCCCGCTTTCTAATCTGTTTCAGCATCATTCTTTCTTCATCCACTCTATCCAATACAGGTTCGATTCTTATTCTGTCTGCCCACTTTGCACGCTTCTCTTTCATATCCACATTTAAAATGCTTCTAGTCGCTTCTCTTCCTTCGTTGTAATGTCCATGTTTCTGCCCCATATAATGCTACACTCCACACAAAGCACTTTACTAGTCTCTTCCTTACTTCTTACTGTAGAGGTCCGAAGAAGATGCTCCTTTTTTATTAAAAGCTAAATTATTATTATTATTATTATTATTATTATTATTATTATTATTGTTATTATTATTATCATCATTTCAATCATTCATTTCATTTAGTGTTCTCCCCAATGGCAGGCCTTTCACTGCAAACCCAGCTTTCTCCAATCTTTCCTATTTTCTACCTTCCTCTTTGTCTCCTCATATGATCCATATATCTTAATGTATTCTATTATCTGGTATCTTTTTCTATCCCGAACTCTTCTCCCGTTCACCATTCCTTCTAGTGCATCCTTCAGTAGGCAGTTTTTTTCAGCCAGTGACTGAACCAATTTCTTTTCCTCTTCTTGATCAGTTTCAGCATCATTCTTTCTTCACCCACTCTGTTCAACACTCATTTATTACAATTATTATTATTATTATTATTATTATTATTATTATTATTATTATTATATTGTTTTTTAAATTAACTGAGCATATTGGAAATTAAGTCAATGACTTTCTCGAAAAGAAATAAAAAACGAGTAAAACTGAATTAAACTTTTTTGTTCGAAATATCTCAAAGAATAACCTCATGATATAAATAACTTACTTGCGGTTCATCCTATATATTCAGAAATAGTACTAAATATTTCACGGTTGATAGTATGAATTATTCAGAGAAGAAAAGTTGACATAAACATGTGTTCAATTTTCTATGTGTGTGGAGATACAGTTGTTTGACCGTTATATATTACAAGCGTGACAAATGACAACAAGGAAAGACAATGATTTAATGATTACATGTTTTTGTTCACTTACATTGTAACAACACATTTCTGACCCCCCACCTCCGCCTAACACTCCGTTATCAATCCACCTGTATTTCCTCCATCGGGACATGAACTTCGAAGGCTAGTTGTGATTGTTATGAGTAATATTCAAATAGCTGTGTCTCCACGTCAACTGAAATACTGGGTGTTCATTTCAAAGTGTGTCATGACGTCACTGTTGATGGGTCAGCGATTTGAAGCGAGTTTCAGCTTTTGTGTCAGAGAAGTTGCCTATTATTCAAGGCGTTCAACCTGAACTTGAGAACGTATACGGTATAACTTGAACGTCGTAGCAACAGATGGCGGTCTGTACGGTCTGTGTGCTACCATAACCTCTTTCGAACTGTGTTTTGCGCGGGCAAGTCGTACGCAGGATATTTGTTATCATCGGTTGCGTACGGCAACATCCCACAATACAAATCAAATGCTCCGTGTCCATGTTGACCGTCGAAGTTAATGTCAACAAATACGTAAGTAATCGTCTTAACCCTCTCCCCATATCCCGACAGTAAGAATAAAACTCACCTCAGTACGTGTTTCCAAAGAGTTCACATTCCTGCCACTACCGGCGTTACCGTACGTATCGGTAAGTACTCTTCTGAATGAACGCCGTACTTGCTAGGCAACTTCTCTGGTAGATAAGTAATACACCTCTGCGGAAGTGTAGGAAGACTGAATTATCTAGGCTCATCGACAGACTAGCCACGTGACGGCATACAGCGAGCCATGACACACTTTGAACTGAACACTCAGTATATAAACCTCAATACACTTCTCTGTAAATAGAAAAAAAAACAATGTTTACTTACTTAGATATAACACGTGGAGCAAGTCCTCTGCAGTCGGGGAAAGATACTTAGGTAGAGCATGAAGGAATATTAAGGACAATAAAAAAATCGATCATACGGAACTGGATAGCCTATTTATCAGTTATTAATTCAGTACTAGGTACAATGTTAATACAAATTAATTTTATTCACTAGAATTATACTTACTTACTGGCTTTTAAGGAACTCGGAGGTTCATTGCCGCCCTCACATAAGCCCGCCACTGATCCCTTTCCTGAGCAAGATTAATCCATTCTCTATCATCATATCCCACCTCCCTCAAATCCGTTTTAATATTTTCTTCCCATCTACGTCTCGGCCTCCCTAAAGGTCTTTTTCCCAACTGACACTCTATATGCATTTCTGGATTCGCCCATACGTGCTACATGCATGAGTGGTGGCAGCACTGGTTACGTACTTCAGCAGCAAAAGTAAGCTCCGTATTTGTTAAACAATCCAGAGGTAAAACAGTGTTTTAATCGGAAAATATTAATATAAACTAAATATTTAACTTGTTTCCTACAGTTACATATATAAATTTCATAATTACGTAAAAACTGAAATAGTTATAATTGAATATTAGTTCCTAGACTCCCAATCAGCTAATCCGGCCGCCATATTGAAATTGAATAGTATCTGACCAGTGCTAAAACCACTCTGACTCATTGCATTTTTGCTGTACATATTTATATTTTATAATATTTTGCTGTACATATTTATATTTTATAATATTGAACTGTTGTGAAACTACTTGTAAAGAACAAAATATATTAAGTAAGAGGTGAAGTTAAATGTAAGAATAATTTCGTGTCTTATTATAGTCTAGGCCTAATTTAGTTTAGTTTAGTATAGTAAAGCTTTGAAGTGTTTATGCTAGTGTCGTGTGACGTGTGAATAATACAAGTGAAGTGAAGTGAAGTGATATATTAAGAGGTAAGGTTAAATATAAGAATAATACAACTTCGTGTCTTGTTATAGTTTAGGCCTAATTTAGTTTAGCATAGTAAAGTCAAAAAGTGTATGTGCTAGTGTGAGTAATAGAACATTAGTGAAGTGAAGTGAAGTGAGTGAAGTGAAAATGTGCATTATGTCAGATAAGTGTGGTGCATGTCGAAGGAAAGTGTGTCAAGGTGTAAATTGTATACAATGTAGCTAATATATGGTTTCATTGGGACTGTGCAAATACTAATGCTGAAAATGTAAATAGTCAATGGAAATGTAAATATTGTAAACAATTAGATATTGTAAAGGAACAGGCGGAAACCATCACCCATTTACGCAGACAATTAGAGCTTGGTAATGAGGAAATTGCAGCCTTGAAATCTATAAAGCCTAAAGTTAGAAGTAAATCACCAGAGTTTAAGGTGGTCTCTAATCAGAAGCGTAAAGGGAAGAGTTCCAGTGTCCCTAGTACTGCCACTGCTACCTCTAGCACTGAAGTGGAACTGAGCAACAGATTCTCTGTTCTGGATTTTCTAGAACCTGAATCTGATGCTCCTTCCAACTCGGTATCGAAGCCCAAGCGTAGGAAGAAGATACTTTTGTTAGGTAGCAGCCATGGTAGAGGAATAAGTCAACGGCTCCAGGCTTCATTGGGTGAGAAATATGCTGTTACCAGCTTTTTCGAACCCAATGCTTATCTGTCCAGTGTTGTAGGGGATTTATCTGCGCTTGCTAAAGATCTTGATAAAGAAGATCATGTAATTATAGTGGGGGGGGTGCAGGAAACAGCCTAGACAGGAACCTCAATTATTCAATTGATGGAGATATACACAACATTGCACAGAAGAGTGGCCATACGAATGTGGGTTTTGTGAACCTTTTCCAGAGGCATGACAAGCCGTGGATGAATAGGAGGGTTGAGAATGTAAATCTGCGGATTGACTTGGCTCAATTGGAGAGGGACATGGCCACATTAATATTGTAGACACATCCTCCATTGCAAGAGAGGAATACACTAATCATGGACTGCATTTGTATTCTCGAGGCAAGGACTCGCTAACGCGTCTCATTGCTGACAGTCTTCAATGTGACCATGGCAAGTGTGACAATAAAATTCCTGTTGTAATCTGTCATAGGGCTTGTCCTTTTTTAGGGTAAATAAAAAAAGTCAAAATAACAACAATAATAATAATAAACAGAATCAACAAATCGTAATACAATCAACATTCAGTGTATTCCATCAGAATATAAGAAGTATAAGAAATAAGACTGATGAACTCCTTGCATCCTTAGTTTCCGAACATTTAAATCCGAATGTGCTATGTATTATCGAACACCATATGAAACAACAGGAAATATTGTCTCTCTCACCGGAAGGATATAAATTAGGTGCTAGTTACTGCAGACAAACTCTTGAGGATGGAGGTGTGAGTGTATTTCTCAAATCTGACCTTAAATTAAAAAATATTGATCTTTCACATTTTTGCAAAGACAGGGATTTAGAAATTTGTGCTGTTGAATTAGAAAATGAAACATATAATTTCATTATAATATGTCTATATAGAGCACCATCTGGAGACTACGAAAATTTTATTCATTTATTGGAAAAGGCACTAGAATACTTACAGAAACTGAAACGTGAATGCATTATTTGCGGAGACATCAATGTCGATTATCTAACAGAAAGCAATAGGAAAGATCAACTAAATTCATTGCTAGCATCTTTCAATTTAATTTACACGGTAAACTTTCCGACCAGAATACAAGGGGATTCAGCTACTGCAATAGACAACATATTCATAGGAAAATAAAAAATAGGTATATCTCAAACAACCCCAATAATTAATGGTCTTTCGGATCACGATGCTCAACTCCTAAGTATAAATATTAACACATCATCAAAAAAACCAACTAAAGTGAGATTCAGAAATATAAACAGGGAATCATTAAATGATTTTGAAATAAATCTTAAAAATGAAACATGGGAATCAGTATACAGTCAAAGTGATATGAACAGTAAATTCAACGAGTTTCATAAAATATTTCTAAATATTTTTGAATCCAGTTTTCCTGTAAAGTATAAAAATGAAACAATATGTAACAATAGATGGATCACACAAGGTATTAAAATCTCATGCAAAACCAAGAGTTCATTGTACATACAGAGCAGAAATAGTAATGATACAAACTTAAAACAACACTATAAGAATTACTCAAAAATATTACACAAACTAATTCAAAAAGCTAAAGAATTACACTATAATACAACAATACAAAACTCTGATAATAAAATCAAAACAACTTGGAACATAATTAAAAAAGAAAGTGGACGATCAAAAAGTAAAGTAACAAACTATACCCTTATATCTAACAATACAAAAACGTCAGACCCAAATGAAATTGCAAACATAATTAACAAATATTTTCTTACAATAACTCATAACCTCAACATCCCCCAAGATAATGTTACTAACAGTTTAGATTCTTTAACACAATATTTTCCGACAAAATTCCAAAATTTTAAAATATTTCCAACAAACAAACAAGAAATAATTGCAATTATTGAAAATCTAAAGTAAAAAAACTCCTCAGGGTATGATGAAATAACAAGCAAAATATTAAAAGCGAGTTCACATATTATAGCTGAGCCATTAAGTTATTTATGTAACTATTCAATGTTCAATGGTATATTTCCCGAGAGATTAAAATATTCAGTGGTTATTCCTATCTTCAAAAAGGGAGAAACAACGTCTCCAGAAAATTACAGACCCATATCACTTCTACCAGTCTTCTCCAAAATCTTTGAAAAAGTAATGTATAAAAGATTATATCACATTCTAGAAAGATACAACATTTCAGTCCCAGAAAAATTAGGATTTAGGAAAAATAAAGGCACAGAAAATGCAATATTTAGTTTAACTGACAAAATTCTGGAGGCAGTAAATAAAAAATTACAAGTTGGAGGGATTTTCTGTGATTTATCCGAAGTATTTGACTGTATAAATCATAAAATGCTGCTAGATAAATTAGATTATTATGGAATTAAAGGTGTTGCACACCAATGGTTTCACTCATATCTCATAGATAGGAGACAGAAAGTTGAAATCAATACAACTATGAAATCTACATCGACATGGGGAACTATTAATAATGGAATTCCTCAAGGATCAATATTAGGTCCCCCACTTTTTCTAGTGTTTATAAATGATCGTGCCCCCCTTATAAACGATTTAGGTCATCCCATATTATTTGCAGATGACATAAGTATAGTAATTACAGCCAATAACTCCAACAAATTCCAATCTTCAACAGAGGAAATTCTCTTCAAAATATGTGACTGGTTCTCAGTCAATAAATTAGTATTAAATTGTAACAAAACTAACATAATTCAATTTAAATCCTGTCCAAATTCAACGTCGCAAATTTCTAGCGCAATAATAAACAATAGATCCCTATTAGAAACAACAACAACCAAATTTCTTGGCTTAAAAATCGATAATGTGTTAAATTGGAAAAATCATATTAAAGAAATTACCCCCAAACTAAATTCAGCTTGTTTTGCTATTAGATCTATGCAAAAGATAGTAAATATCAATACCTTAAAAACAATATACTTTGCATACTTCCACTCGGTAATGAATTTTGGAATAATATTCTGGGGAAATTCCACAGATAGTAACAATATATTTCTATTACAAAAAAGAGTAATTAGAATAATAGTAGGTGCCAAATCTAGGGAGTCGTGTAGGACTATTTTCAAAAAACTACAAATAATGCCCATGGCTTTTCAGTATATCTTTTCATTAATAGTCTTCCTCGTATGTAATCGTGAAAACTTTGTAACTAATTCAACAGTTCATAGCATAAATACACGTCAAAAAATGACTTTCCTACTCCATCGGCAAGTCTATCGTGCTATCAAAAAGGAGTGCGTTATATGGCAGTAAAAATTTTTAATAGCCTCCCTATCGATATAAAAAATGAAACTCAAAACATATAATTATTTAGGGCCAAATTAAAGAAGTACCTAATTTCTCACGCCTTCTATTCTGTAGGTGAATTCATGACAATCAATAACACTTCATGAAATTGATACTAAAACTATGTGTTGTACTAGTAGACTATATTGTAAATCTCGTCTGTATATATTTCATCTAGACTGTGACTATAAATTAAAATTTTATAATAGTATTAAGTTTTTTGACTTGTTCCATATTCTAGCTGTAAGCATGTATGAATACCATGGAATGTTAATAAATACAAGACAATACAATACAATGCCCTGCCCATCTCAAACGTCTGGATTTAATGTTCCTAATTATGTCAGGTGAAGAATACAATGCGTGCAGTTCTGTGTTGTGTAACTTTCTCCATTCTCCTGTAACTTCATCCCTCTTAGCCCCAAATATTTTCCTAAGCACCTTATTCTCAAACACCCTTAACCTGTGTTCCTCTCTCAAAGTGAGAGTCCAAGTTTCACAACCATAAAGAACAACCGGTAATATAAGTAGAATTATAAAATACTATAATGGGTAAGTAGACCTATATATATAGGTAAATAAAAAATAAAGAATTAAATATAAGTAATAAACAAATAAATGAATGTATAAATGCATTAATAAGAGAATATGTTAATAAATTAATGAATACATAAACACATAAGTACATGAATGAATGAGTAAATTAATTAATAGTGCTTTTATCTCTGCAGTAATAGCTTTTTGCACCGTTTTCAAGGTGTTGAATAACATTTACTCTGTAAGAAATACTCAGACGTGAACGTGTTTGTGACATAATGCCTTACCGACATGCGGGGCTTGGTTCTTATCATAACAACAGACCACGTTGTACTGTTTTTCTGCTTTCTTTAGAATCAAACGCATTTTACTAAATAGGTGGAGCAGTGTACTGGGTAACGCGTAGCATATACACACTGTTCAGTCCAAGTTTAACAGAAATCTCTGATCTTCAAACCCGGAAATGCTTGATGATATAAGATTCGGATTTCAAAAGAAAGATATAAATAAATATTATGAAAGATTCAGACGAAAATTATGGAGAATAAGAAGAAAATGAAAGTTTTTACGTATAGAAAATGTTTTTGGTCGAGTTGGTGGATTCTTCTGTATGCGTGGGGATACTCCTTGAGGACACGCTTCCCGCATCAACGTCGCATCTCGAGATCTTCCTCCGCCGGAATCTTTTGTATTCCGTGAGGCCCACTGCAGTGCGGAAGATCCCAACTTTGTTGACGTGCCCCGAACCCCGAGGGTGGGGGTGAAAGTATGCGCTCCGGCAATTAATATCTTTCGTGATGTCACTGCAAAGTATCAGCTCCTGCAGGACTGGAAGTTTTACATCGGGGAGCCAACGCGGCTTCTTTCCAAGGACGTTTGGAAACTGTAAAAATGATCTGCAGAGGAAATTAAGGCCAGACTTGGGAATGGATTCTCGCTTCAGTTTCGTTTCCTTTTTTTTCCCCTGCTTCGACTGTTCAATGACTCTTCTCTCAGACACAGTCAGACGTCGAGTTCAAAGGGGAATAAGGAAGCTCGCTTGACGATACTGGAGGCAATCCAAGGAACTCGTCACCTTATTTGCATTATCGTGCTTACTGGAGTAATTTACGCTGTCAAGCAATTCACGCGCCTGAAAGAGAAAATGAAGAAATAAATGAATAAATTGGCAAAAATAAGTAGATAAATAGATAAAAAAAAGTTAAAAAGTAGGTAGAAATGAAGGAAAAAAGTAAATAAAAATTAAATGAAGAAATAAATAAAAATTAATGAAGAAATAGATTGAAATAAATGAGGAAATAGATTAAAATAAATGAAGAAATAGGTGCGAAATAAATGAAGAAATAGCTAAAAAGAAATTAAGAAATAGGTGAAAAATAAATGAAGAAATAGATGAAAATAATTGAAGAAATAGAAGGAAAATAAATGAAGAAATAGATAAAGTATAAATCAAGAAATAGGTAAAACATAAATGAATAACTAGATAAAATATAAATGTAGAAATACATAACATATAAATGAAGAACTAAATAAAATATAAATGAAGAAGTAGATAGAAATAAATGATGATAAATGTTATGTTTTATTTAACGACGCTCGCAACTGCAGAGGTTATATCAGGGTCGCCGGATGTGCCGGAATTTTGTCCCGCAGGAGTTCTTTTACATGCCAGTAAATCTACTGACATGAGCCTGTCGCAGTTAAGCACACTTAAATGCCATCGACCTGGCCCGGGATCGAACCCGCAACCTTGGGCTTAGAAGGCCAGCGCTATACCAACTTGCCAACCAGTTCGACTAAATGATGATATACCTTACATAAAAAATAAATGAAGAAATTGATAAAAAGTAAATGAAAAAATAGATCAAATATACCGGTAAATGAAGAACTAGGTAAAATATAAATGAAGAAATAGATGAAACATAAATGAAGAAATATAAATAAATTATGATATAGATATATGAAAAATAAATGAACAAATTGATAAAAATAAATGAAGAAATAGATAAAATATTAATGAAGAGGTAGATAGAAATAAATGATATACATACATAAAAATAAATGAAGAAATCGGTAACAAATAAATGAAAAAATAGATAAAATATACAGGTAAATGAAGAACTAGATAAAATGAGGAGCTCCGAAACAAAATCCGTTAAGTCCACAAATCATAAATTTTCAGGAAAGACGAAAAACTTCTACCGCTTAAACTTGTGAATAAAAACATAAAAATAAACCACTGTTGTAAAAAGGACTCTTTCTTGATAGGAATATGACTAGCGCTGAAAATCAGTTGCATCTAAATTAGGAATAATCGCAACTTAAAAAAAATACCGGGTGGCCTTAACTTGTTTTGTTCCATACGGGTGGACAAAATGGTTTTTGAAACGGAAACTAACGAAATACAAGTATGTACTTTAGGAAATCAAGTTTACTAAATCAAAATTAACTCGTACCAGTACATGTTAATGGGTTATTTTTGAAAGGGCCAAAGTCGCTAATTTTTTTAAAATGAGTGTGTAATATAATACTGCTCTTTTGGTGTAGATACATCGATTTAGATACGAAGAGGACTAAATTTCACACTCTAATGCTTAGCAGAATTTAAGAGATAATTTTTAGTTCAGCGTTAATTTCAAAATTTCGGCCTGTAAGCAGTTTTTCTTAAATTTCTGACAATTTGGTATTCAAGACTTAGGCCCTTTCATAAATAACCCACTCATGTTATGGTGATTGTTAATGAATTAATGGTCTAAAATGTATGACTATTTTGTATTATTCGTCTTCACAAGCAAATCAAAACACAAAAGAAAATGCTATATCATTCCAAAACCTTCTTCATTATCAAGACAATCATATCTTTCATTTCCCTCTTCATTCTGAGTCATCTTTCTGATAATCAACAATGTTTGCGTAAAACTGTAGTTTTGCCATGTTACTTCACTCATCTCCAAATCTTTGTTTCAACAAACAGTCCATATCAGCCTTCTTTGCAGTTTTTACATTACCTGGGCAAAATGGTACGTTCACGGGCCGAGTTATATCTTCCACCTGACAACCTCTCTTTAACAATGATTTCGAACGTCTAGAATGATCAAGTCGATATGACACATTCATTGCTACATTTACATTCGTTTTACCTGCCTCTATTTTCTTCATCAGACGTATCGTTTTCATAGTACTGATCCCTTCCAACTTATGAACTTTGGAGGTAAATGCCTTGAAGTATTGAACTTTCTAATCTATCCCCAGAACGGAAACTTTGTCGACATTACGACAGAAATTGTGGTAGTCTTCAAGCATAAATATTTCAGAGTGCCTTCGCAATGCTTTTTCTATTATACCAAACGCCCTACCTATTGGGAGGACATGAATGGCCTTGGCCAGGAAAAGTCATGTCTTTCACAGATAGCGGTGATTTTTCCAGACGCCACCACTACAGAGCATGTACAAGAATGGAATTTCGATTTTATCTTCACATCCGTCTGGAACTAGCCTTTTAGTGGAGACAGCTTCATCAAAATTCTGTCTGCTAAGAAAATTTTTAAGAGCTAAAACTACCTTTTTTGCTTCTCGGCGTGCCTGATTTTCAGTTCTGCAGTAAAAGTTAGGGGATTTGTTCTCAACATCTGTAATACAGAATGCGCAGAAACTAATCTAGCATACTTATTGGTAGTTTCGGCAACAGCTGAACCTGTTGTAAATGGAAACAAAGAGTGTCAGAATTTTGTGGAGTTTCTTTCAACATTTTGTAGAATTTCTTTGCTTTGATTTTGTGGGTGATGAATGCAGCACGAGTTTCTTCCTTTTTCGTACTGCTGACGGAGGATTACAGTTCATGATGCCTTCTTGCACAATATCTACATGTGTCCGTAGCAGGTTTACCAAACCTCAAGTTGAATTCAGTGGAGAAGATGTTGTAAAAGAACCACCATTTTCCTTTCAAAGAGTTTGACACACTGGAATTATAAATTTTGTGTAGTTTGCTTATACTGAGTTTTGAAAGAAGGTACAATCTCCTACTTTTTCTGCGAGAGTAGTGGCTTTCGTATGCTTTCAAGTTTGATATAAATGTAATAACAGATCGACTCTTTTTTGAGACTGTTTTGACCTACGATCGTCACCTATTCTTTCCATAGTGGGCTTTCCAGCCAGTTGGATGCTATAATGATAATAATAATAATGATAATAATAATAATAATAATAATAATAATAATAATAATATATTTTTAATCTGGTTGTAGTCGCTCTGGCAACTTGGTTATATCGCGACATAACCACTTGTAACATTGAATTGAGTATCTTTAGCGTAATATCTTTGATGTGATGTGGGTTTTAGAAATTTAAAATCCACCACCTGGTGCGGGTTTGATCACACAACCTTTGAGTTCATTGGTAGGCACGCTACCAATGTGCTAACCAGGTCGGAAATAATATTTTTGAGACACTTACAAATGCATAAATTATTATGTACGCTATCATGAACATGATTACTGCATTCAAAAACCTTATTACCATATATTTTACAAGACTGTTCAATTTTCCGAAATCGTGTTTTTGTTGATGTCGCCTCTTCGTGGATGAAACAGACATCAATGAAGCAAGAAGCCTGTCTTATTTCATTTTGTTATGATGTGCATAAACCCTTTTTCTGGCCTTTATAAAACTATATGAGGGGATCGAACAGCATCTGAAGCGCCCTTCCTTGTGACTGAAGGGAGGTTCAAATTCCATGATACCATAATCCTTGTCATTATAATATCTAGAATAAAATTGTAGAGACGTATATCCATGACATTTTTACCAACACCTTAAACCAGGACCACATTGTTTTCATTTAATTTACAGCTTCATATTCTTTCTTTCGCCTTGTCTCCGATATTCTTTTCCTCTTTCTGGACCCTGAAGATCCCTTTAAGACAGACACACTTCCCTCCATGGCACCTACTACTAGAACAGTATTGCGAGACTGACTTATTTGCTATGAATACAATTTTATTCTTCTGCTTAAATCATTAAAAATGTGTGATTTATGCACCAACAATGAGGCCATTACAGTAACATTGATATGCCTCCAGCAGCAGATGCAGGTGCAACAATGAACAAATAAAATTATTAATATTGTGTGGCTGCAGAATAAACAGAAGTCTGAGTCTGTTGACTTAACGGGGTTTGTTCCGACTAGAGCGCTGGACTGAAAGGATTATGAAACAAACACTCGATTTCGACCGCATTTTTAACATGGATGCAACGGAGTTAGAACCAAATAGAGACTGTAGATCGATGTAGGACATTTCGTAGAGTAAGAATCCGTTTCAAACTCAATTTCGATCGGCGGTGGACTTAACGGGTTTTGTTTCGGAGCTCCTCAAATATAAATGAAGAAATAAATTAAATATAAATGAAGAAATAGATAGAAATAAATTATGATATAGATACTCGTACATGAAAAATAAATGAACAAATTGATAAAAGTAAATGAAGAAATAGATAAAATATAAATGAAGAACTAGATAAAATATAAATGAAGAAATAGATAGAAATAAGTGAAGATATAGATACATGACTACTTCTGACCGTTCCGAACCCGTGTCAGAAGTTTGTTGTAACGTCCGACTGCAGTACATGTTTCCAGTTCAGGACTGGTTCGGATTGTGTTGGAACGCTTTTTCTGTACTGCGCATGCTCACGATGGTTACGGACGGTTCCTGACTGTTGTCGGAACGAACCTTAAGATAATCTCTGAAGTTACTCAAATAGGTTTATAACAAAGACGTTGCATCCATGTGTGTGATGAAAGCACTGTTTTTTGTTTTATTTTTAAGGAAATAATTTTTTTATTTGTATACAGATAAATTATTATTAGTTTTTTGTATTTCATTATATCGTGTTTATACAATGTTTTGTCTCGGGATGATTTTTAACTACGCCATAGAATTATAGCTCTACCCCTTAAAAGGATATGTGGGGGGGGGTTGATGTATAGGAGAACAAGTCTGACCCAATTGGGAGCTGTTATGAGAACGGAGACGCATCAAGTTCGATAAGAGCAACTTGAGGAAAGTTGATAATTGAACACTCTGTAGCAATTAGTTACTTTAAACTTTTATCGCGTCATCTTATTCTCAGGAAGAAAGGGGTTGAAAACTTAAACGCATTGTGAGGGTGGAAACAAAGGAATGTGGGGGAGGAAAACAAAGTGCTAAGGAGAATGTTTTGTGTGATATAAACTTACAAGGAAAGGGGACGATCCTGTGAGGATTTATACGGTTTATCATTTGCATAACAATATTTAGTGTTACGTAATCGAGAAGTTTTCGTACGCATGTTTTCTGGGTTGAAAAGACGTGTTCAAAGGTCTGCTAGCAAGAGCAAGAAACAAAAGGAAAAGTATTAATAAATGTTTATATGTACAATAAATATGCGGAAATGCTTTAAACACCCTTCGAAACATTTATTGAGGAATACAAAAGTACAGTTAATCAGATTGTGTTTAGGCGTTTTCATTTGTAGCTTAGTTTCAGAATTGATTTTATTAGTACATTTTCTGTTTTTCTTATTAGAAATTTAAAACAAACGTTATTTTGTTTGTACAGTAATCACAGTAGCCAAAAAAGGCACAAAATTTAAATGGTTATATTCCAGTAACTATTGATTTAATTTGAAAGTTTATTTCACAGTCCTTGTAGACCGGGAAAGTCCTGTAATATTTAATTTTTTGCCATTTATTAAATATTTTTTAACGCAGTGCAAAATCGATCGTTTATGCCGAACTAAGCATTATGGTCTTACGAGTTCAGCAGGCCAAGCCGTTTGTTGTGCTATCATCATTTGTTTTCTTCCGTTTTGAGTTCTAATTTTGTGAATAATGGATCGTTTAACGAACAAAGACAAGATTTACATTTGCATCAATATGATAATTTATCTGCCCGTCAAATTGTAAGTAACTACTCTCAGCGAGAATGGTCTGTTTCAAGTGTACAACGATTGATTAGTAAGATACGGACATGATATCCCTCCTGTGAGAGATTATTGCGTGAAAGATCGCATTTCTCAGATTCTCTGATGGTTTCCGCTGGAGTTTCAAACGAGATCTTAATCCTATGGACTATTTTGTATGGAGTCAACTACAAAAAACAGTTTACTACAAAACAAGAATTCGTAATATTGAATATTTAAGACAACGCCTTCTTGAACGTTGGGACCGGCTTGATCAAAGACATATCCAGTGCTATTGGACAATGGAGAAGACGCCTACAAATGGTTGTGCGGGCAAATGGCGGTCACATAGAGCATCATTTTTAATTTTGGTTATTTAAAAGGTTAGTAATTATTATTAATTTTATCAACTTTCAGTTTCTGCATTTTTAAGTAATAAATTGACTTCAAAACCCACATTTTTCGCATCATTGTGTATTGACCCCCATAAGATTTTAATTGAGCCTCAAAAAACGTAATAAAAAGTCCTGCTTATCTTTAAAGTCTACTCTTTCCAACAGTGTATTCATTATAAATTAATGTTATGTATTTCCGAAATTAGAGTATTTCTAATTTTGTGCCTTTTTTGGCCCACTGTTTATTTCCATGAAAAATGTAAGGACTTGCCGGCTAAAAATGCTTATTGTATATTATTTTGATAAACTGAAGTATTAATGTAGCCATTATTTCTTATTATTAATGAAATAACACTTTTTTTTACAGATTTTAACACCTAGGTATTCTAATTTAAGAAGTCTCAAGACTTCCTATGCAATAACAACTTAAGTTTTCCATACTTTATTTACAAATATTTAAAAATGGGTTGTGTTTAAATAATAACTAGACTTCGTTGAATTGCCACACGCAGCATGCAATCAGGTTGCCGATGTACGGTAGTATAGAGGAGGTGAGCGACCTCCCGGTCTCGTAGTATAAGCAGTTCATGTTAAGAGATGTGGCCGGTACAAATAGGTAGAGCAGCTACAGCTAATGTATACCTATGTAAGCACTTGTTTTTGCATTACTGTGGTTGGAATAGTCAAAGCTTATCATTTGTTCAGTGCAGACAAGAATTCAATCACACATACTACAATGAGAGTGTTGCTGTTCCAAATAATTGCCCCTGGAATACCCTTACCCCCGCAGCCAATCTTGACCCGTTGGGGAACGTGGTTGGATGCTGTTAATTATTATGCAGAACATTACGGCAAAATAATGGAGGTAATTGATGCATTGGATAGCACAGACAGTTCCGCTGTTGCAGCTGTAAAATCATTGCCTTCTTAACAGCTATTGGAAGATATTCTGTTCATCGATTCTAATTTTAAAATCCTGTCCAAAAGTATCACCCTGTTAGAATCGTCTAAACTACAACTCTCATAAGCTCTTAATATAGTGGATAAAGTATCACAGACCGTTATCCAAAATAACAATTCACTAATCTCAAAAAAGTGAAATGTAAGTTGAGAAACATTATTGCTAAAATTCTGCCTATTCACAACTTCGTATTATAAATGATGTACCATCAGGTCACGACAAGACGTCTGAAGTTGGTGTACTAAAAAGTAGTGACTTTCCGTTCTTAAGAAATGCACGTATTACATCGTGTGATGTTGAACTACAAGTTCCCAATATACAAACTGTTTAAGTGACCATCGGAGGAGGTTACTTTGCAGTCGCTCAAAATGTACGTAACTCTTCACTGCAATGCACATATTCAAGGATGATGTGAGTATCTTACATTAAATTTTAAGAGTTAATATATCTGACTGTAAAATAATTGTGTATTTACATGTTTAGACATTTTCTACTTCAGAGATCATTCATTATATTTATTGAATGCAGGATATAGGTTTTATTGTAACCTCAGTATACTGCTCAGTGTTTACATCAAAGGCATACTCCATCCGTTGCACGTCCCCTTCTCATACAGTCTATACTGCGTGCGTAGTATATCTTGCGATTCTCGTGGCATTTACACGAAGTCTAATTATAACTGATATTGGATTTGAATAATTTGTACAGTCTAAAATATTATACAAAACAAATGATACAAGTATATGTACTAATAAAATTTCTACATTATTCTAAAACTTTGATATTGTTTTTCTGAAAACATAGTTTTCAACTTACGCTATTCTTGCATCTAGCGCCAATGAAGCTCATAAACACACTAATAGTAGAAAGAAAATTTACTTGTCATTAAATTACATTTTTATTCTTTATTTACACTCTTTTTAACTCTTCACTAAGAGAATACGTACTTGCATTTACTTGAAAGTTATCTGTAAATGTTTGTAAGTCTTTACATACCGTCATTTCCCATAACTATGGTCCTGAAGCACAACTATGGTACACGATACAACCATTCAAATTTTGTACTTGATAACGTAGTACCTCGTTTATATTTTTGCTGTACTGTAGTTTGAAGTCAAGTCACTGCAGCTATCTACGAACGATCTGTGTTACTCCTACAATGTTCTTTGAATGGTTGTATCGTGGACCATAGTTGTGTTCCAGGACCGTAGTTATTGGGAAATGACGGCACTTCTTTTTATTTAATTTATTTTGAATAAATTTTATTCAGCTCTCTCCAAGTGAAGGCTGCCTAGAAGACAAAACTTACCATAAAATTGTTGTTTTTTTTAGTAAATGGTAGGTAAATAATTATAATGGAAAAAAGAAAACAATGGAGAAGGAAATGAAAAAGAAATAACACAATTATAAATAATTGAAAACGACTAAACAAAACATCATTAATTTCAGAAGAAACATAAAATTTGTAGTAGGGTATCAATTTGCTATCAGGTGATAGCAGTCGTCTATTTAGCACTAGTTGCAGGACCTAACTTAAGTGAGCAGATCGCCATAGGAAGAGATCTTAGGATTTTTATAGATCCCTTCACTGCAGACAAAGATTCTTCATGCATTGTTTTAACCCTTAAATTGACAAAACTTCATTTCTCACACTAGTTTATTAAACCGTGTCGGACTGTAAAGAAAACAACTATCGCAATGTCCATATTTTATATGTTGTACAATATTATAGTATTGTGAAATTTTAATTTTCCTATCAATTTTTTGTTCTATAGTTCTATTAAAATAAGCGTATAGCCTATTAACCTGTTGTATCCTACAGGATTCTTTGCAAATTTAAAGGATAAGGAAACACAAATAAAAGTAATTTATACTCGACCATGCCGAAATGTAGTAATTATACACCTGGTAGCAGTCCTTTAATGCATGTCATTAAAGTACACCTATTCATTAAAGTTCAGGTTTTCGATTATTCTCGGATATGCAATCGAAAGACAACTAGCAAAACGTAACGCAGGCTGGAAATCCAATACTGTCGCAGAAGGTTATGTTCTGTTACTATAATAATTAGAGTTAATTGTAAATAATATTCAAATAAATTCAATTTGTCATCTCGTTTTTCAATGTCGAATTCAATTTCAAGGTTATATCAAGTTTAACGAGATTACATCAAGGTCGTCGACATTCGTTTCGGGGGAAAAAATAAATACTTTCGCGTCTGCGCACATCTCACAATTCACGAGATTGCACAAGGTCAGTTCCCTTCCCATTCACATAAGATAACGTGAAAGTTATGAATAATTTCAAGTTAGAAATATGGTCGAGCATAAAAAGTCGTATGAAACTTGCCTATAATGGTAATTAAGACGGTCGTTTCATAAACATCCTCGCGCCCCAATTACTATCATTATAGGCTCGTTGCATAATGTAGGCCTACTATTATGTGACAAGAGATTAAGTCTCGTGTTGCATACAATATTTTTTTCATTACTAATATGAAAGTAATATTTCTGCGAAAATAATTCTTAATTGAAAATAAATATTAGACTCATTTGTTATTGTTTGATTCAAAGCCAACTGTTGTCCACGGTTAGTTAAAATAAATATTATGATTTAAAGAATAGTAATGAAAATAACATGTCAGTCTCGTTGGATACAGAATAAATAAATTTAAGATTTTTGTTCCTCGGAAGCAAAATGTCGTGTAAAGAAGAAGTTTACTTACCGGTGAAGTCTTTAATGTCGCCAAAGCGGCTGTGTCCATGTTAGCTTCCGCAGAAATCTATATCTATTCATCAGAAGGGATATAAGTTATTTTCTAAATGATGAGAAATAGGAACGCGAAAGCGTTAACGAAGAAATCATATTGGCGTACATTTCAGAAAAATTTAAAAAATGTAAAGCCTCTTTCTTGTGGTCTAGTTGATTTTATTGTGTGTTTAGTCTAGCAATTGTCTTGCATTTTAAATGCATTTATAGCAGCGAATAAAATATCAGCCGTGAATAAAACAAATTTGCATTAAAGTCATTGTTTAGGTTGCTATGAGCGACTAAACAGAACCCTCTTTACATATAAGTAGCCTAGTAGTCATTTATTTTCTTTCACTTTTCTCATTATCTCATCTCATTCTTTCGTTGTTTCTGAGCAGACTCTGATGCTGAAAACGACGATTCAATAAAATAATTACGACCAGAGACTAATTAACTCTATCTTCAAAGCAAAGGATTAGATCACACACTAAACTAAAATTCTCTGGTAATATGATACACAGTAATTATACATAGCGCTGCTGAGTACATCCTACGATATTCCCTTAGTAACAGAGGATCCATAATTTCAGACCGACCATGATGAAACAAAACAGAAACGTTACCCGCTATACGAATTACAAACATACACAAAATACAAACACGGAAAGTGCTGTTGCTATATCAGCCTCGCTGATGTCAGTGATTCTAGTACAAATGTTAATCAAATTAATGTTTCAATTATGATATTATTTTAAATGTTCGAACGGTTTGTTTATTCCATGTCGATCCGGTGTGACCGTTAAAGGAATTACGCGTATTTCGGTGACTATGGAGAGCAGGTGAGTTTATTTAATGGAATAAGCACAATAATACGTGATGACCAAAATGTTAATACAGGCTTTAAACACGTATAGTTCGGTTCGATGCAATATTGTATTGAAATATAAACATTGTGGAGATTCATAGGTATTTGTTTTCGTTGCGAGTATTAAATCGGCTTATAGGATGACTCAAAATATAGTTATTATAATTAGACCCAGGATTTGTGCTTGTGGTTGCACATTGTGTCTACTGTCACACGTACTGTGACACGGTACACGAGGGTAGGCCAATAAAGGGGAACACAGCAGGTAGAACTTAAAATCAGAGGGATTCAATCAGGTATCGGAACTTGAATCCTGTGTTAGTGCAGCGTTTCTCAAACTTTTGTGCAGCGTTTCTCAAACTTTTTTGAAGTGGGGACCACTTTTTTAAGTCAGAACAGTTCCACGGACCACCTTACTCTTGTTCCCTTCGAAAGGAAATTTATCATTTTTGCAGTACATTTTAATATTAGCCGTACCCGTGCGCTCCGCTGCATCCGTTAGAAATAAATATAAAGTAATTACATAATTAAAATAGGACATTTGATCCAGGGAACATTCGTGTTTGATAGAAGGATAAATCGTTTAATATGTTACTTAATTTAAATTGTATTTAAAACATTAAAATGCGATCATTTTGATCCAGAGACCACTCATTTGGTGCAATGACAATTCCTTTAACATCTTTCTTAATTGTTATTACCAATTATTTTTGGAAAAACGAAAATTAACAGAAAAAGTTTGGCTACAGATTTATTATTATATTTATATTATATTATATTATATTATATTATATTATATTATATTATATTATATTATATTATATTATGCAAAAAGTGTGTTGATAACGGATGTACTCGAATTAGAAAGTTTTTAATTTGTTGTGGGAGCTCTTGAATCTCAGGAGGAACAACTTTTACAACAGCGCAACATAATCTGCTTGGCTCATTACCCAATGTTTTTGCATTGCATTTATTGCATAAATATTTTATGTATTTTAACACGATTCAATTGTGCATAGTTAAAATTTGAATTATAAAATAATGGATTGCTAAGCTAACGTACTATTACTGCATACTAAATCAATACACTCTCGTTGTTCGTTAATTCTCTGAGATAAAAATGAATATGTTCATAAATATTATTTTAAGAAATACAGGAAATTAATATACAGAATAACCTATCAAGTTTTCTGTGCATAAGAAGCTATTTTAATCTTACCTGTCCTCAATTCACTCTCAAGTTATTGTAATAACATTATAGCATTATGTCCATCCAGAGAAACTACACTTTCCAATGATGAAATAATAATTAATTATACAAATCGGTTAATTTAGCTTCAGATATTACTTCACACAAACACAGAAACATTGTCTGTAGGCTATGTTTCATAACTTTCGATTGTTGTGTCCAAGGCCCCTTATAGACGAAGTCATTTGTTTTTTATTTCAATACACCGCCTTAGATGGCAGTTATTTTAATTTTAAAACTCATTTATCTCATTAAATATCAGTCCTATCAAAATTTTTCAGAGAATAAAACTTATCAGAAATCATTTGTAAAGAAACGTTTGTTATGTAACATTTTTCACAAAAATCAATAATATGCGATATATTTCGATTTATTTAATTCAAGCCCCCTTATAACCCCCCTTTTAAATAACGTATTCTGAATGCCATATAGCCTAAAATCTAAGTTACAACGAACTTAATTTATATTCCAATTTTCATCGAAATCCGTTCAGCCATTATCGCGTGAAAAGGTAACAAACATACAGACAGACAGACAGACAGACAGACATACAAACAAAAATTTCAAAAAAGCGATTTTCGGTTTTAGGGTGGTTAATTATATATGTCAGGACCAATTATTTTTGGAAAATCGAAAATTACCAGAAAAATTTCGGCTACAGATTTATTATTATTATAGATAAATAGACATATTTTTAAATAGAATTAATTAATTTAATTTAATTAATTTTATATTAGTATTAACTAATTAAGCTAATGTTAGGGGAGTATCGGACATCGAGTAATATCGGACAGTGAGTTTCTTTCATCTACCACACGATGATAGTACCTAATTGACATGGTTACGTTTCTGTGATGTCGCATAGAGAAACGTAACCATGTCATTCAGGTACTACCATATGGTGGTAGATGAAAGAGACGCACTATCCGATATTACCCGATGTCTGATACTACCCGACTCTCCCCTAACAGAGGTAAATTCATTTTTGTCTCTTTAATAATTCAAGGCTATTAGAGTTTGGATAATCTTTAACTTATTAACTAAAAAAAAATAAATGTTGATACATTGAGATGGATGAGCCTGCCGATTCTTTCACACTTGTTCCATGTTTGGACGTATGCTGGTAAGCTTAAGTCGAATATTGTCACATACATCGAGTCGATTTCGGTAGCTAGAGTTTGTGATGAAAACCCTTTCTCACACAGATACGTAGAAACAAATTGGATTATAATCTCTAAAGCACCATTGTACTGTTCACTGTATTCTCTTTTCCCTTGAGATGAGGTCCAGAAATTAACCATACCTTCCGCTTGGAATTTCATTTTAAGTCCGTTCTCTTTCGAGAGTTCAATTAACTGTTCTCTTTCACTCAATGAAAGTTTGTTAGTTTCAGTATCGTAATGAAAGGGATCACGAACCCATGAAAATCGTCATATTTACTTGGAAAATAAGTTTCAAATTGTGACGTCAGAGTTGTATTATTGGTGTACGATGTACATTACGTGACCAATTCAATGTGCAGACTGGGTGTCGGCAAAACTATTAAGAAAGTCATAAATACATTAAAGAGGGTTCGGTCCTCTGTTGTGAATTTGGTGGTTACAGGGGCGGCGCTAGATGTGCAGGGAAAAGATGGCGAGAAACACCACGTTCATAGTGCTTTAAATCCCTCTTACGTTGTTGAGAGTAGAGTGGAAAGTCAGTAGACGAATAGGGTAATAAATTTCATAAAATGTCAGTACTAAGAGAAAAAGTGTAAGGCGATTGCCATGTGTCATTTCCAAACTCTGAGATTTTCAGCTATTGAGTGGTACGCAATTCGTTTGAATTTTATTTTTTCTTCTGCATTTTTTTAAGGACTACAAGGGCAGACCTCGAGGACCACAGATGGTACGCGGACCATAGTTTGAGAAACACTGGCTTAGTGGATAAAGCGCCAACACGTAAAGCGGGAAACCCGGGTTCGATATAATTTTTCTGCGTTCCACCGATTCTTCACCATATGGAAACGCAGAATTATTGCCCTGAAACTCCATATGTACTTCGGTACATCATAGAAATATCTATAGGCCTATATAATTTGAACTGATAATGGAAATTTCAGAAAAACGTCTGAACGGATTTTAATGAATTGAACCTTCATTTTGAAGCTTGCATCCAAGGATTTTCAGAAAAATAGTAACTTTCAGTGAAGCGTTAGTTTTTCTACACAATTTTCCTATTTTCCAAAATCCATCTTTCGTCAGTTTTGAGAACCAATTTCAATTTCAGAATTAAAAAACACACACTACAATTAACAATACGCTATTACACGAAGGCCATGACCAGTAGGATTGCTGACATATTTAGAGTTCAAATTCAATTGGGTATTAAAAACTTCAAGATTTACTAAAATAATTTATAGGTCTGATTCTGCGGTGTGTAATTTTCTGAGTACAGCTGTGTATTGGATATTGAAATCTACAAAACTTGAGGTGGTTTGATTATATTATTACCATTAGAAATGAAATATTATTATAGTTAATGGCATGATGTGACTATTTTTCATTAATTATGCATATTAATGCTACATTGATGATATATAACCCCAAAACGTTTCATTTTCATAAGTAGATGTAGAAAATATCTTAAATTAGATCTACATTCCCATAATATAATATATATAAACTGCAAAACTTGCGTAAGATAATAATATTGTTATTAAAAATCAAATATTTTTGTAGTTATTAATCAAGTGTGGTTGGATCTTTTTCATATACTTAATGGCAGTGTGGTGTAGATACTTATATGCGTCATTCTCTTCAGTGTTGGCTCGAGAGAGCGCTAAAGTTACAGTTCCTAAGAAAAGACCAAAAAGTATTACTTAATGATAAAATAAGAGGCCTACAAAATTTTGTAGTCTCTCAATCATTTCAGCAAGATCTCTTAGCAGGATAAAATGATTTAAGTCTATTGTTCGAAAACATAGAAAACCTGACTTTTTTTAACTTTCACCTGCAATCCACAATGATCTGATATAGCTATTGCTTTACTCCCATATGAAAAACCACTGATCGTCCTGACATTGTTACTTACGTTTTCGCGTTGAAACTCAAAAACTGAAGGTAGATAGGTTCAAGAAAAAGTATTTGGTATAAAAAATATTCAGATGTAGTATGTTTCATTATTATGAGAGCAAATAACTTTCAAAATATCTGGTACTCTTCATTGAAAAAAAAAAAAAAAATCTGAAAAATTTCTATTTAAACGTCTAATGAACTTAGTTTGCAGAATATTCTGCACAAGCCATTAGTAGTTTATATTCTAAGTTAGAAGGAAAGATGGAAGAAGAGACATTTGGCTTCTGGAAGGGAAAAGATACTAGCGATGCAATTGGACTGCTGCGAACATCGGCGAAAGCTAGCTTGAGAAGAATAAAGAAGTGCATGTAGAAGATAGCATACTTACGAATTCTAAATGAGGCAGTAGAGCAAGTGGACAGCTTCAAATACTTGGGGTGTACTATGAGCAGTAACTTCAGCTGCAGCCAGGAAGTCAAAAGGAGGATAGCAATGGCAAAGGAAGTTTTTAATAAAAAAGGAGATCTTCTGCGGACCTCTGGAAAAAGAACTAAGGAAGAGACTAGTGAAGTGCTTTGTGCATTGTATGGGGCAGAAATATGAACCTTACGACGCAGTGAAGAGAAGCTATTAGAAGCATTTGAAAAGTGAATATGGAGATGAATGGACCGTGTGAAGTGGACAGACAGAATAAGAAATAAAGCTGTGTTGGAAAGAGTGGGTGAAGAAATGAAGAAACAATGATGCTGAAACTGATCAAGAGAGGAAATGGAATTTATTGGTTGAGTCATTGGCTGAGAAGAAACTGTCTACTGAAAGATGCACTGGAAGGAATGGCGAATGAGATAAGAGTTCGGAAGAAGAACTTATCAGATGATAGACGACATTAAAATATATGGACCATATGCGGAGACAAAGAGGAAGGCAGAAAATAGGAAAGATTGGAGAAAGTTTGCAGTGAAATACCTGCCCTTGGGTAAAACATATGAATGAATGAATTAATTAATGAATGTATTATTTCTGGACCTGGAGAAGGCTTTTGACAGTGTGAATTGGAATAATCTTATGGATATTCTGAAGAATAAATATATGTGGGTTGGAAAGAGAAGATAGGATAAGCTATGAGGAAGGGAAGTGAAATTGGGTAAAGGAGAACGAGAAGGATGTCCTTTATCACCTACGCTATTCAACATCTACGTGGCTAATTTAGCGAATAACTGTTTTCAGAACATGGGAGGGGTGATAGTAGAAGGAAGAAGAATAAAGTGTGGTCCATGTTTTGTTCTACTCAACTTGATCGAACAAGATTCGCATGAACAATCATTCAAGTACTTAATTTGCTAGATGCACGCGCGTTGTCTATTTAAAAACTTTGATAATACTTTTAATCTTGTAACCACAGGGGGAAAAAGTACGATTCTTACTTATGATAATTTTCAAGGTGGTAAAATATGACGACTTAGTAAGATTCCTCTGGATTTTAGAACGGTATTTTTTTTTTTGGTGAAAAATGAGTAAATTAAAAAAAAATCTTTAAAATACTCTATAATATGTGTGGAATGCATAGCATAACATTTTGTGGGTATTTGTGCCCTTATCGGATGTTGAGTCGCAATTTTTAAACTTCCTGCATTATGGATTTTTAAATCACTCGCCCACTTTTATTGTTGTTTCCGATGAATTAAATTTTCAAAAAAACTTTTTTTCTTTAAAATACCCTTTGTTATGTGTGGAATGCATTGCATAACATTTTGTGGGTATTTGTGCCCTTATGGGATGTTGAAACGCCATTTTTAAACTTCCTGCGCTGTGGATTTTTTAATCACACGCCCGCTTTTATCGGTTTCCAGTAACTCATTTTTTTTGCTACATTGCCAGACAAAAATAGATATAATTTCTGAACTATTAAAGATACATGCATGAAATTTAGAACACACATTCTTTAGACTATTAGGAAACTTTCCTCTGTAACAGAATTTGGTAATTGATTTCATTTTAAAAATACGTCCGTTTGTTTGCAAGAAAGGAAATCAGAAAATTGTTATTAAATTTTAATTGTTTATTTTACGAACGTAGGGACTAATATCAAAATTGTTACAGACAGTTTGCAGAACATGCTTTTGCAAATACATTGCAACAAACTGTTTGAATATATCTTTAAAAACGGTTTAGATATATCGGTTGTAGTACAATCCTGCATTGGGCATATGTTTTTCAAATTTGGGCCCCCAAATAATTTTTTTTCAAAATATTTATATTTGGTTGAGTTGCCACAGCTATGAGCTCTCTACACACAAAAAATTAATATTTTACACCAAATAGAAAAAAAGGTTTAAAAATTACCATCCTCTCCCCTTAAAAACAATTGAAAGCATAGTAACTATAAGGACACTTCAGACAATTGGCTTATGCTAAACAAAAGTAATATACGTTACAAGAGCGGTATGTTGACGTTTTCATGGTCGAGGAAAAGATTGAAAAAGCGAAACGTAGTTGAGCTTTTTTAATTTCGGAGAACACGAAAACAAACATACCACTCGTGTATCGTACATTATTTTGGGCGAAGACCGTTTATTACATACCTGAAAGACGAATTTCTAATTAGTTGCAATGAAATCTCCATGTTGGTTTCTGTTTAATGACGGCAACTTCGGAAAACCAAAATATCTTTCTTCAACATTGTTGCTATAAAATGTTTTCTGTGTTTACTATACTCCAGCAGGCCGTGATATACGTCTGTCTTTTTTTCCCCCCAGTCTATAGATGCGAACTTAAAACAAACGGTAAGGTTATGTAATGATTTATTTTTTCATTTTAATATGTTAACAATATTATTTATATAACATATTGCAGTAATAACATCGGCATATGGAATCTTGTCGATTTTTTCACGGCTTCCTTAATGTTACTTGTATCAGGAATGCAGTAACTTTAGTGCAGTTGTAGAGTTTACTTAATTTTTGCAAATATTTAAAAACAAAAATAACATTACAATTTAGGTGAAATTGCAGTGGTAAGTTTCCAATTTATAATTATTACTATGTTAAACGTCTCTAAAAATAATATGTTAAACGCCTAAAGCAGTAAAATGAATGTCGCGCTTAAGCGGTAAGAAGAGGGAAATTGTTATGTGTGTTACGTTGGGAATACTGAATGTGGTATTTCACACTTACCGCGTATTGGTTCTGTTGCGGAAAACAAGCAAATACGCACGATCTCGCACAAAAGTGTTAATACGTCTGTATCATGCGTTTACAATCGCAGTTCAATTCTAAACAGTTCTAACTTCCACTAAGAAATTTTTAGATCAAATAAATCCGTAAATTCTCTTAGGCCTGTAATCCATAATCTATAGAACGTAACACAGATTAAACATCACTTAATATTAGGGTAAAGTAGAGAGCTTTTGGGCTCTGCCTTCCATGACCCTTTGCGATCTCTTCCAGGGGATGGTGTTTTTGCAAGTGGTTAAAAGTGTTAGGTTCCGTGATTGCATCGCCTATTAGTACGGAGCCGTAATTAAAACTTGCTAAGTGCTCAATTCTCCACTCTCCTGAAACATGTGAAAGCTACAAACTTTTACCAGTATGTAGATAGCTCAGAAAATGTGGATATTGGATTACTGCCTGACTCGGCAAGTATATTTAACTGTTAATACAACTGCTTTTTGTTCCCCTATAGGATATTTGCATTGTGGAAATATATTGGGATCAATCCCAATATTGATATTACTTTTATATTCTTAATTTCCATGGTATAGCATATGATTTAAGGAGGAACATTCGGCTTAAAAGATATGTAAATTTATTTTTTGCATTTTCTAAGGTCTCCCTTATTAAAATAAGTTGAAAATTTACGAGGTTATAACTTACATCTTCATTTACAAGAACCACTACTTTTTTAATATCGATATTATAAATTTTCTAAATTTTGACAATATTTCAGTACAACCTATCACCGTTTCCTTCCTTGCTCCCTTAGTTACTTACAAATGGCTTTTAAGGAACCCGAAGGTTCATTGCCGCCCTCACATAAGCCCGCCAGCGGTCCCTATCCTGTGCAAGATTAATCCAGTCTCTATCATCATACCCCACCTCCCTCAAATCCATTTTAATATTATCCTCCCATCTACGTCTCGGCCTCCCTAAAGGTCTTTTTCCCTCCGGTCTCCCAACTAACACTCTATATGCATTTCTGGATTCGCCCATACGTGCTACATGCCCTGCCCATCTCAATCGTCTGGATTTAATGTTCCTAATTATGTCAGGTGAAGAATACAATGCGTGCAGTTCTGTGTTGTGTAACTTTCTCCATTCTCCTGTAACTTCATCCCGCTTAGCCCCAAATATTTTCCTAAGCACCTTATTCTCAAACACCCTGAACCTATGTTCCTCTCTCAGAGTGAGAGTCCAAGTTTCACAACCATACAGAAGAACCG
Organism: Periplaneta americana; assembly: GCF_040183065.1. NCBI lineage: Eukaryota > Metazoa > Arthropoda > Insecta > Blattodea > Blattidae > Periplaneta > Periplaneta americana. The sequence continues at coordinate 184,727,522 of NC_091119.1, forward strand.
GTAATATAACTGTTTTATAAATTCTAACTTTCAGATTTTTGGACAGCAGACTGGATGATAAGAGCTTCTCAACCGAATAATAACACGCATTTCCCATATTTATTCTGCGTTTAATTTCCTCCCGAGTGTCATTTATATTTGTTACTGTTGCTCCAAGATATTTGAACTTTTCCACCTCTTCGAAGGATAAATCTCCAATTTTTATATTTCCATTTCGTACAACATTCTGGTCACGAGACATAATCATATACTTTGTCTTTTCCTTGCTCCCACAAATTTAAAAATATTTTGTATCTCTTTCTCCGGCCTATTACAGAAGGTTGTGACAACAATGTGAATCAGTAATAATAATAATAATAATAACAATAATAATAATAATAATAATAATAATAATAATAATAATAATCCCCCTATCACGACGGTAAGGCGCGCCCTCAGGTTGCAGACAGAGAAGACTGCCTCCAGATATGGAGGGTAGCTGCGAATATATTGAATAAGCAGTCGCGGACAGCCGATAGAAGTTCGTCCTCCAACTTGGGGGTTAGGCGAAGGGCTAAAAGCCCATCACAGTAAAAAAAAAAAAGCTTGTTAAAAATAACAACATAAGCCTCGGTATGGGACTGGTTCTTTGGCGCGACCACAGTCGGACTTTGTATGAACGCGGCAATGAACCTCCGGGTTCTTTAAAAATTATTTGTAAATAAGTAATAATACTTACTTACTGGCTTTTAAGGAACACGCAGGTTCATTGCCGCCCTCACATAAGCCCGCCATTGGTCCCTATCCTGAGCAAGATTAATCCAGTCTCTATCATCATATCCCACCTCCCTCAAATCCATTTTAATATTATCTTCCCATCTACGTCTCGGCCTCCCCAAAAGTATTTTTTTCCTCCGCCCTTCCAACTAACACTCTATATGTATTTCTGGATTCGCCCATACGTGCTACATGCCCTGCCCAACTCAGACATTTGGATTTAATGTTCCTAATTATGTCAGGTGAAGAATACAATGCGTGCAGTTCTGCGTTGTGTAACTTTCTCCATTCTCCTGTAACTTCATCTCTCTTAGCTCCAAATATTTTTCTAAGCCACCTTATTCTCGAATACCCTTAGCCTCTGTTCCTCTCTTAAAGTGAGAGTTCAAGTTTCACAACCATACAGTACAACCGGTAATATATCTGTTTTATAAATTCTAACTTTCAGATTTTTTGAGAGCAGACTGGATGACAAAAGCTTCTCAACCGAATAATAACAAGTATTTCCCATATTTATTGTGCGTTTAATTTTCTCTCGAGTGTCATTTTTTGTTACTGTTGCTCCAAGATATTTGAATTTTTCCATCCTTAAAAACTATAAATTTCCAATTTTTAAATTCCCATTTCGTACTACGTTCTGGTCACCAGTCATAATCACATACTTTGTCTTTTCGGGATTTACTTCCAAACCTATCTCTTTACTTGCTTCAAGTAAAATTCCCGTGTTTGACCTAATATTTTCTCCTAACATATTCACGTCATCAACATAGACAAGCAGCTGATGTAACTCGTTCAATTTCAAATCCTCTCTCTTATCCTGGACGTTGAAATAATCGTACAGGTTTGCCAAATGAAACCTGTATACGCAATGCGGTCAAATTTTATTATAATTTTTTGTACAGCGTCTGGGAATTAGTAAAGATTCGCTATTCTTATTTTAAAAGGCGAAATTATGTGTTGCGTTGCAAACAGAACAGAATTCTTTTACGTTTCAGATAATACGTACAACTACGCCTATTACTACGATAGCAACACACTTCTAACACTTTCTACGTTCACATTTTTCAATTTTGAACAGCTCACAACTTGAAACTGCAGTGCAATAAAATTGTATTTTCCAAAGAACACACATCACAATTCAATGAAAAGGCTATGACATAATTATAGGTAAATTAACCCATGAAACTCGTGTTGAGTTTTGTATGTATCAAAGGGTGAAGTGCTAGCTAAGTCAATATAATCTATCAGCTGAAAGCCGACGAGCTGCTAGACATGACTAATGGATATTGAGGCTTGAAGTGTCTCAATTGTCAGTGTTTGTCTTATGCTGTCACAGGCAAATTGTCTTGTACCCTGTCGGCCATACGATCAATGTGTAGCTATAGTAATGGTTTCAGTATATTGATGCGCAATTCTTGGACGAAAAAAATTGAGGCAGATCAAATGAAAATATTTTTATGTAAAAAGAGGAACACCGTGAATGTGCAAGTATGTATGTAACGTAAGTAGGGTGAAGTAGGGCTATTTTGATAAAAACAAATCAATATTTTGCTGTAATTTTTCTGTCAAAGCATTTATACAAATTTGAAAAAAAATTAAATGATATACTACTTTACGAGTAAAGAAGAATTTGAAGTTACATTAATTTTTATTTGTAACAATGAATACAGTTAAAATAAAACTTGTGTATCATAATAGCCTCACGTGTGGGTTACTGTGATACACCTATAGGGTTATTCTGATACAGTGCTATAAATCTGGCCATATTATACAAACCAATGAAGTACGGTTATTGTGATACACACAGATGCTTAATGTATCACTGTGAAAGTTTGGTTGAAATCACATTAAAATAGACATAAATTTTCTAGACATCACAATAACAGATGTCGACAACAAACACACATTTAAAGTATATAGAAAACCCACAACAGCAACAACAACACACATATACAATACATCCAACCACCCAACACAATACAAACAAGCTGCATTTCGAACAATGGTACACAGATTAATCAACATACCAATGAACCAACATGATTACAAATAAGAGTTAAACACAATCAAATAAGGTAGGTGTCCCTGATATGGCCATGCTAAGGTTTGGGAATTTTTCTAGCCGCCATTTTGAAAAAAAATATAAACCACATTTTTCTTACTCGTTCCCAGTCTAATGGACTTACTTAAAACAATTTCCTTCCCCCATAAAAATAGCTTTGATTGTCCAAAAAGTCCCAAATTCCAAAAGTCTACCTAGTGGCCATATCAGGAACATGTGCACATGATATGGCCACCCTTGTTCGTGATTGTTTTCAGTTTGATAGCGCAGTTGTGCTAAAATTAATTGATTTTGATGTAAAATGAAGGAAAATGACACTTAATAATCTTTTTTTATAATTCAAAAGTATAGTCAAAACAGGTTTTTCTATAAAAAGTTAAGTTGTTTTTCTTAAAATACGAAATTTTTGCGTAATCCCAGCTATAAGGTATATAAATTTGTCAGATGAAAAAATAAAAGTGAGATGAACTTGATATGGCCATGGTGCATTTGATATGACCATATCAGGAGCAGGTAAGCTTTCACGAAAATCGTTTGATTATGAACAACTCGTAAAAGATACGCCATCAACGACAACACCAATCAACAGAACATTAAAAAATGGAGTACTACGGTTTTCATGAAACAAGTTTTTGAAAAACATGTATAAAACAAAGGAGACTTACCAGAGAAAAATAAGAAGAGGTCACATGAAAACCGCAAAACAGGTAACTGACGCCATATTGCTCAACCTGACTGGATGGAACACTATCAAGAGACATACCAGGATGCCCTTTCACTGGATGCTGCTGCAATTTAGCGGATTTTTTGGTTAACTAACTCACAATAGGGGGGTGGCCATATCAGGAACATGGCCATAACAGGAGCACCCACCTTACATAGCACAAGAAAACGGATACAACCCCAACATAATAGACAACATAATACGTAAGACAAAGCATAATTACAAAAAAAACATAAGAATATAACACAAACACAAAAACACAAAAAATACATCACACTAACATACGAAAACAAAAACACACACAAGATTACAACCTCATTCAAGAAATTAAATTACAACATCGCATACAGAACAAATAATACTCCACAAAAACCTCACAACACACATACAACACAAAGAAATACAACCACACAGGCTTATACAAACTCAAATGTAACACCTGCAACAACTTATACATAGGACATACAGGCAGATCATTTCAAACACGTTACAAAGAACACATCACAGCCATAACAAAATTACAAAACACTTCCATATATGTAAAACACATCACAAATGCTAACCACACCTACAGAAACATCAACACAGACATGGAAATTCTACACATCCAACCAAAAAGCCAGAAACTAAACACACTAGAATAATATGAAATACAGTATATAGACACACAAAAACACGCCCTAATGAAATTCTCAACACACAACTCAATTTCAGAACACACACACACACACACTCTCTCTCTTTGACTCCACATTACACTACACAAACACACCCCCACAGGAAACAAAGCAATAGGCGCCAAGACCAGCAACGACCAGTTCTAAAGACTACCAATAACCGGTCGAAACATGTAAACCAGGTACGATAGAATTTAACACGAGAAAGTCATACAATACATATTCCGAAATAAATAAATACCTCGTTGCTAGGGAGACGTGGACAGCAGGTGAGCGATAATTTCAGTGCTGTTTGTTTTGGCGCATACTGTACACTTGGTCAAAATCAAACTGCCGGCCTCTTGAGCAGTTAAAATAGTTGTGTTCACTACCGTAATACAAGGCACTGATTTGGGCTGCCTCTAAAACATGCTTCGAATCTCCGTAGAGAATTCTTTGTTCTGTCCTTTCTTTTATTTTTTTACTACTCGTTTTAATGTAATACAGTCAAATAATTTTGCTTATGTTACTTCATGTTACTTACAGATAATTACAAAATTGGTGAAAATTTGTGATTATAATTTCAGGAAGTCAGGGTATATTTTGTCATCAGAATTATGGTGTTTCTTCTTGTTTACAATTACTATGTTTATACCCTGATGACAAATATAACAAATAACAACAAATATAAATGACACTCGGGAGGAAATTAAACGCAGAATAAATATGGGAAATGCGTGTTATTATTCGGTTGAGAAGCTCTTATCATCCAGTCTGCTGTCCAAAAATCTGAAAGTTAGAATTTATAAAACAGTTATATTACCGGTTCTTCTGTATGGTTGTGAAACTTGGACTCTCACTCTGAGAGAGGAACATAGGTTCAGGGTGTTTGAGAATAAGGTGCTTAGGAAAATATTTGGGGCTAAGCGGGATGAAGTTACAGGAGAATGGAGAAAGTTACACAACACAGAACTGCACGCATTGTATTCTTCACCTGACATAATTAGGAACATTAAATCCAGACGTTTGAGATGGGCAGGGCATGTAGCACGTATGGGCGAATCCAGAAATGCATATAGAGTGTTAGTTGGGAGACCGGAGGGAAAAAGACCTTTAGGGAGGCCGAGACGTAGATGGGAGGATAATATTAAAATGGATTTGAGGGAGGTGGGGTATGATGATAGAGACTGGATTAATCTTGCACAGGATAGGGACCGCTGGCGGGCTTATGTGAGGGCGGCAATGAACCTTTGGGTTCCTTAAAAGCCATTTGTAAGTAAGTGAGTAAGTATACCCTGATGATCACAGATTTAGGTTACTTACTTACTTACTGGCTTTTAAGGAACCCGAAGGTTCATTGCCGCCCTCACATAAGCCCGCCATAGGTCCCTATCCTGAGCAAGATCAATCCAGTCTCTATCATCATATTCCACCTCCCTCAAATCCATTTTAATATTATCTTTCCATCTACGTCTCGGCCTCCCCAAAGGTCTTTTTCCCTCCGGCCTCCCAACTCAGATTTAGGTTATTATAATTATCATATTCCCTGTAGCACAACTTGCAAATTAACTATTGCCAGTTATTTAACTGTCAACATATTTACTGAATGTTCCTTAGGCGATAAAGTGTAAAGCAGCAGGGATGAATAAAATAATTAACACAGCATTTTAATATGAAAATCTTTAATTGTCGTCTTTAATGTTACTTCCAGCTAGTGTCAAAACTTTTATTAACACGAAAAAAAAATTATAAAGCGAAAAGCATTCTAAGGATAAAAAATAAAGTGATGAAATCCTGTTATATTTCCATTGATGCATTATAAAAAAAAAGTTTAGTAGCTCAACAAAGATCTGAACTTACAACTTCACTAACACTTTAGTTTCATTTTGACCAAGTGTACCTACATTACATTACGTTGTTAACTCAGATTTGCAAGTGATATGAAAAGAATTTTAAAATGTAAATTAATATTGGTAATAAGTGTAAATAAACTTAAATAATAATTGTAAAAATTATAAATAGGTGTAAATAAATGTAGATAATATTTAAAACAGTAAAGGATAGCGATAGACATGTTTAAGCTGATATCTCCTTAAACTGACTTCACAAACCCGAAGCTCCCTATCTCAAAATATTCTGAGGAGCATGAACTATTTTCTGTTAAATGTTTGCACGCTTTTACCGAATCACTCTATGTACGGTTATTTCAAGTATCCCTCTCTCAAAATTTTGACTGAATATTCGAATATTATGTCAATCTTACATTAGACTTCATGAATAATGAATGAATGCAAGTCTTGAGTTCCCCCACATTTATTCACTTAAAACCTACCCCAACTCATATTCCCTTAGGACATAGCCTACGCTCCGCAAGATCTTGTGCGGCGGGGGACATTTTCAAGCTCTTCGTCAACAATACAGGGCGGATACGCTCCTCGGACGGCAGAAGCTGGTGGACGCAAACCGATTTATATACATGGTAGAGCCACAAATCGAATAACTAATTTTCTGTCGATTTGGTACGGGATTCAATTACTGGTGACATCAATCACAATCAAGTCTTGATTTGCACGTGAGGACGGAATGAATATGGTAGTCCGCAATTGGAATTAAATCGGCGGCAAATTGTTAGGACGTGGTATTGTTAACGCAACACCATAGTCGGGCCGGACCGCAATGAAAACTGTGACAAGATAGGATACTGCAGCGACGTGGCTGGGTGGAGACGACGCGACGGCCGTTTCATTATCGCCTTGCTCGCGGGGAAACAAATGTGCTTATTTACGAGGCTTTTTGTTATGCTTGAACCTGAAGTCACATTGTTTCATCATCAGCTACCACATATCATCGCCGTCATCTAAGCCACAACAAAAATAATGACGTTACTGTACTGGAAACACCAAGAAAACTCCGTTGCTAGTATCATTACAACTGTTTTCAACATCATCATAATCAGAGTCAGCATTTTTGGGCGCAATTTTCATTAAAGAGAAAGGCTAAAGTGCTATTTGACAAAATACAGACGTGGACAAATTATTAGACTAAAACGTTTTCTTGAAAACATAATATAATTCGTCATATCAGCTATCAGTATAATTCACAGCCTCTCTATTGTTGTAAATATGATTGTTTACATCTACTGTTATATTTTTCCAATGGTTAAGTATATTTTTTATGGCTGTGTTGGTACTACTAGTGTTTTAATTATATACCGCAGAAGATATTCTCCCATGGCCTGCAAGAAGACCGGACATGAACGAAATTGAAAATCTGTAATCTATACTGAAGAAGAAAGTGAACAAAAAGAGACTTACAACGAAACATGGACTCATTTAAGCACTGTCTGATATCTGGTTAAATGACGCTGATATTCAAAGAAAGTGTCAAACTTTGGTTTCCAGATCCCAGACAAAAATCAACGTGTTAATAAAGAATAAGGGCATGTTCACAAAATATTAGTAACCTCAAGACTCAATATTCTTTTCACTATATCTGTGTAAAATACATTTTTGTTCATTATATCTACCGATAAATACAGCTTCCTTGAACATATAATTAATTTAGTCTAATAATTTGTCCACGTCTGTAAAGTCCACAACTGTTTTCTAAAATGGAGGAAATAAGCTGATTGGCCAGTATTAACATCTCCCAATGTTATGACGTAAGTGGCAGCTGTGTTACCGGGTCTGTTATCTGCGAATTTTAAACTGAAGTGAATTTTGGAAAATGACAATTTTTCCCAAAGAACATAAATATTTAGGTTTTGATGCGTGAACGAGGTGTCACAATTCGTTTAAACAAAAAGTAACATTTGAACAGAAGTCTTTCAAATATTTCCAATTCTATCCCAAAATTCTTTGATTTAAATACACCCATCCTGGAGTAATTTTTTTTCCAACAAAAAAAATGTATTTTTCAGTAAGTTTTCATAACGGAAAAGTTTTGGAACCCAAAGTTTTTCAGAAAAATAATAGTTTTCAGTGAAATGTTAATTTTCCTACATTATTTTCCTATTTTCCAAAATTCATCTGTCGTCACTTTTAAGAAATAATTGCTTTTCAGACTAAAACAAAACACAAAGACACTACGATAAACAATAGGCTATTACACGAAGGCCATCACCTACAGGATTGCTGACAGTTCAAATTCAAGACTTACTAAACATAATTTACACTTGTGTAATTTTCTCAGTACAGCTGTTTATTGGATATTAAAATCTACAAAACGTGAGGTGATCTGATGACATTATTGCCATTAGAAATGAAATATTATTATAGTTAATGCCATGATGCGACTATTTTTCATTAATTATACATATTAATGCTATATTGATGATATGAAAGTGAAACGTTTTGGGGTTATGTAAGTAGATGTAGAGAATATCGTAAATTACATCTTTATTTCTATAATTTACTGAGTGGCGGCTATTTTATATAACATATAAGATAATAATATTGTTATTAAAAATAAAATATTTTTGTAGTTATTATTCAAGTGGGGTTGGGTCTTTTTCATATAATTAATGGCGGTGTGGTGTAGATATTTATATGCGTCATTCTCTTCAGTATTGGCTCCAAAGTTTTACCTACAATCCATAATGACCTGAAATAGCTACCGTTATTGCTTTACTCCCACATGAAAAACCCACTGATCATCCTGACATTGTTACTTGCGTTTTCGCGTTGAAACTCAAAAACTGATGGTGGATAAGTCCAAGAAAAAGTATTTGGCATAAAAAAACATTCAGAGGGAGTATGTTTCATTATTATGGAAGCAAATAACTTTCAAAATATCTGGTATTCTCCATTGAAAATAAATCTGGAAATTTTTTATTTATTTTATTTATTTATTTACTTATTATTTTGCTAATAATTATTACGTAACATATAATATATATAGAAAAAACTTTAGCTCGCCCCTGAAAGAGGAGAACTCGTGCTCAGGGGCGGATTCCTGAATTGAAATTAATAAGTATACAATACAATTTCTTATGTCTACTAAGCAATTATGGTATATAAGTTTAAATTTACAAATTTTCAATTTTTATAAAATCCATACATAACTTTTTAAATTTTATACTAGAACTATTAGAATTGCCAAGATTAGGATATTTAAATATAAATATGTTATATATTCTTGGGCCTAAATTACTACTATGATTAAATACTGTAACAGTGTTGCATTTTGGTTCAAACAATCTTAAAGAATTCATACCTTTTGTTTCATAACTATGAGAATACAATTCAAAATCATTTCGATTTTTATGTATGAATTTTATTAATACAATATAATAAATTTGTCTTACTTTAAGTACATTAAAGTCTAAAAACAAATTTTGAGATGGAAAATCAATAGGTTTATGGAGACATATTTTAATTATTTTCTTCTGTAATAAATAAAGTGGATTAAAATTGGATTTAAATGAGCTACACCATCCTATAATTCCATACATAATTACCGATTGAAATAAAGTTATATATATTGTGCGTAATAAACTTATTGACAAGTAATTCCTCAATAAGACAAAATAATATACTATTTTACGTAACTTATTACAAAGGTAATTAATGTGTTGGTTCCATTTTAAATGATTATCGAAAATTATGCCTAAATACTTAACTTCAGAGGACTCTTTAATAATCGGACATTTACACTGTATAAGATAACAATCAGAATTATGTAATTTAATACTTAATACAGAAGTAGGAGTTTAGTTACATTTTTCAGATAATGAGAATGGAATAATTATGGTTTTATTTTCGTTGATAGAAAGGTAATTTATATCAAACCATTTTTTTATTAATTTAAGTCCATTATTTGAATTATTATATGCATCACACCAAGTTTTTCACCAAAAATTAAAACTGTGTCATCTGCATAAGAATAGTGAACACCATTGTATTGTTGTAAGTCAATTTTTAATAAGTCATTAATATATATTAAAAATAAAATAAGGCCTAGAACTGTGCCTTGGGGAACACCTATATTAATAATAGAAGGTTCACTTGAATAATTGTCAATTTTCGTTATTTGAATTCTGTCGTTGAACGTCTAATGAACTTAGTTTGCAGCACTTGCTGCACAAGCCACTAGTTGTTCTATAATCGACAGTTTCAAACATATAGAGATAGGGTTTGCAGTAAAAAAACTTCATTTTTCACAGGCATTGGTCCCTTCATAAACATCAGGGGATGTCACATAAGTATAAGGACAGGAGTGCAACATCTCTTTTGAAGGGATGTCCTTAAACTCCTAGTAGATCCTGTAGATTTCGAGGACTAACGTGACCACTAATACGAACGTGGCATGTTCCATAATCAATATAGCTATTATCGTAATAGCCAGGGGCATTACAGCAATGAAATTACCATCAATTGTACTATTACCACTTGCAAAGCCACTGTAATAATAATAATAATAATAATAATAATAATAATAATAATAATGATGATGATGATGATGATGATGATGATGATGATGATGATGATGATGATGATGATGAGACATTTACGTCGACTGCGTGAAGTAATGGCTTGCATATGGACTGCCAAACTGTGGGTCCGGGTTCAAATCCTGGTTGGGAAAATTTACTTGGTTGAGATCCTTTCCGGGAGTTTTGCTCAACTCATTACGAGTAAATGCTGGGTAATTTCGGCGCTGGACCCTGGACTCATTTCGCTGGCATTATCACCAGCGTATAGGTAATTAAGTATGAACACTTCGCGTCGGTACCTTTGATGTAGCCGGACTGATTTCAATGACCTTCAAGCCAGCTAGAGCGTGAGATTCTGCTTTCTCCCTAGAGTTGGCGCTGACATCACACCAGCTAGCAGTCGACACAGCGGAAATATAACACATATAATTAATACATCTAGGTACATTATGTACTCAAATAAAATAAATTGGATTCATAATAGTACATTAAGCAACGAGCCTATAATGGTAGCAATTAAGACGCAAGTATGATTGTTTATGAAACGAGCGCAAGCGAGTTTCATAATTTTCATACGAGCGTCTTAATTACCATTATAGGCAAGTTTCATACGACTTTTTATGCTCGACCATATTTCTAACTTGAAAGTATTCAAAATTATGGTTATGTGCGAACTGACCTGAATTGTGAGATGTGCGCAGACGCGAAAGTATTGATTTTTTCCGAGGCCGAATTTCATTGACCTTGGCACAGAATAAGATGAACATTACTCTGGTATAACCTGAAAATTGATTTAGAATTGAAAAACGAGATGACAAATTGAATTTATTTGAATGTTATTTACAATTAACTCTAATTATTATAGTAACAGAACATAACCTTCTGCGACATTATTGGATTTCCAGCCTCCGTGACTTTTTGCTAATTCTCTTTCGATTGCATATCCGAGAATAATCGATACTTGCGGTTTTATAACGGTACAAAGCTGACTTATCATTGGCTGAACACCTGTAAGCTGACTTGTCATTGGCTGAACACCTGTACTTTAATGAGTAAGTGTACTTTAATGACATGCATTAAAGGACTGCTACCAGATGTATAATTACTACATTTCGACATGGTCGAGCATAAAATAATAAATCCGTCATTAACTGTAATGTCTAGACTCTAGAGTTCCTTTATAACGAGAGTTGAGACGTTGACCCCAACAACAATTAAAATATGGTAATGATTTGATAGCAGTGAAAATGGAAAAATAAAACTCTTATGAGAAGTAAAACTATATACCTAAATTATATTATATACAAACATTAAACGAATTGGATACTTAATTTTATAATGTATTATATTATTTTATAATATAATTTATTATACCGGATATATAAAAAATTATTATTACAACCAGTTTGTCACTGAGAAATAAGGAAAAGATGTTAGCTTGAATTTATTTGAAGCAAAGCGTTACTGGATTATGCATAAGCTAGGGGATGTTTGTATCCTGTTTCTCAACTCTATACTCAGTTATTATCGTAGCCTATGCTCGATTACACTAACCTCTAGCGCTTGAAATTGGAACTAGCCGCTGGCGCACAGAGAAACAAAACACAGGAAAATTAGCTCAGTGTCCATTCTTTATAATCCCTATTCACTGTTATTACCTGCATTTCACTAAGACGCTAAATAACCATCACAGCTGATAATGCATCGTAAAATAAAGAAAAATAACATAATAACAATCATTAATAAAAGAAGCGCCAATTCAGCCACCGGCTAAGACGCTTGCCTACGGATCCGGAGTTGCGCTCGGGCGCGGGTTCGATTCCCGCTTGGGCTGATTACCTAGTTGGGTCTTTTCCGAGATTTTCCCCAACCGTAATGCAAATGTCAGGCAATCTGTGGCGAATCCTCGGCCTCATCTCGTCAAATATCATCTCACCATGACCAATCTCATTGACGCTAAATAACCTCGTAGTTGATACAGCGTCGTTAAACAACCAAGTAAAAAAAAGCACCAATTCTTCCATCAGCGTACCATCGTCTTCACCATTATTGACGGAGATATAATCAGACCAATTTGAACTGTGGCGGTTGCAAAAGAATTTCTTAGCAAAGGCAATGAATTTCCATGTCAAAATATATTTTATGCGTTCTAGCAACCGTTCCTGGTTTGCCTTGCTTACTAGAGAGCATAAGCGATAAATTTTGTTCCACTTTTATACTTACCGTCTACATTTTACGACACTATAACGCCATAAAATTATTGATTGAGTTTATTCATAAAATATGCAAGACAAATGGGCAGAATCGACAGCCCAACCTTCAGCGTACTTCCGCAATTTTAGAAGGTAACCGTATGTTTACTCTTCCTGGTTTAACATAACATCAGGTATACCACAGGGTTCGGTACTCGGACCATTGTTGTTCACGATATATGTCAGTGATATTACATCTCATGTAAGGCATTGTAACTATCACTTGTATGCTGACGACCTTCAATGCTACATCTCTTCCCGCTTAGATCGAATAAATGACGCTATAGATAAATTGAACAAAGACATTGACTCGATTGTGACATGGACAAAGAAATTCCATCTTAATATCAATCCTGGAAAGACACAAGCAATCATATTAGGACACAAACGGCAAACCGACGCTGTAAAGCACCTCGACATTTCCCCCGTTAAAGTAAGTACAGTGCATATCCCTTTCAGTTCTTCGGTAAAAAATCTTGGCATTCACATGGATAATAATCTCAACTGGGACATGCAAATCACAGAAACCTGCAGAAAAGTATATTCTATTATTCATGTGCTAAAAAGGATAAATGTTCATCTTCCCTCTTGCTTAAAAAAGTCCCTTGTGCAGACCCTTGTATTTCCCCATTTTGACTATGCTGACATTTTACTGACTGACCTTTCCAGCGACAACAAAATGAAACTTCAACGTGCTCATAATTTGTGTGTACGTTTTGTAAGCAATGTTCGTAAATATGATCATATTACCCCATCCCTGGAAGCAATAGGTTGGCTTAAACTAGATAAGAAAAGAAATTTACATTCACTTCTCTTTCTCTTCGAAATCTTGAACTCTTCTATTCCTTCGTACCTGTCGTCTCGCTTCACTTACCTTTCTTCCCACCACAATCTGAACACACGCTCTCGCCATGAAACAATACTAACAATACCATCCCATCGCACCTCCTCATACTCATCCTCTTTCACAATAGCCCTGCCAAGACTCTGGAATTCGTTACCTGCTAGCATCAGGGACTGTCGAAATAAAATTCAATTCAAACGCAAACTTACTAGGCACTTGGTCAGTAATTGAGACTCGTTCAGACATGGTTTCTTGTAAATAGTTCTTTTAATCTACCACAAAATATCTCAATATCCGGTAATTTCATCACTATAGAATTTTGTTATTGTAGGTTTAATTTGTAATTTAGTAAATACAAAAATATTCTTTGTTCTTAACTTCTATGATAAAATGTCTAGCTTTCATTAATCAGGTATTCTTGTCGTACTTTAATTTTTATTGTAATTGTCATTGTAAATTTAATATTAATTGTAATCTTATTGTTCATGTTATAGTTGTAATCCCCTGGTAGAGGGGCAGAGAAGGCCTGATGGCCTTATCTCTACCAGGTTAAATAAATAAATCTAATCTAATCTATGTTTAGAAAGTGTAGCTGAAACTTGCACTAGGTTGTAAAGACGCTGTAGCGAAATTGATAAAAAAAAATGAAATATTAATAAAATATAAGAAGTTGAAAGATTACTCTATATAACCGCATATTAAAAGGAATATATATCAATAACATGTGAAGTAATGCTTATAAGTTTAGGATGAAGATACCGAAATTAGAATATTTAAATTCGGTTTAATGTGTTATACAAAAAATGAGTTCCGTGAAGTTGCTATGGGCTCCCAATAATTCGTACCTGCGACAAATTCGCCCCAGAAAAAAATTTTTACCATGACTATCAGTCACTTTCAGATTCATACCTGTCAGTTCGTTCCTAAGAATTAGTGCTGAGTGGGACAAATAGGTTATTTGTAAAATGTTAAAATAGGCTAATCCACGTCCCTTCCTAAGAGACGGGTGCTCAATTTTATATAATGTTAAAATAATGTACTTCTGTTGCTAAGCATTGATAGCTCAATTTTGTAAAATGTTACAGTAATGCACTTCAGTTGCTAATAGATGCTTGTACATTTTTCTATAATGTTAAAATAATGCACTTCTGTTGTTAAGAGACGGTCGCTCATTTTAGTAAAATGTTAAAGTAACGTACTTCGGTTACTTAGAGACGGTTTGCTCATTATTCCCTCTAATGTTAAAATAATTATCTTCTGTTCCTAAGAGACAGTTCTCATTTTTGTAAAATGTTAAAATAATGCAGTTGTATTGCTAAGACACAGTTGTTAATATTTTTAAATATTAAAATGAGATACTTCTGCTGCTAAGAGACGTTTGCTTTATTTTTTTTGTAAAATGTTAAAATAATGCGCTTCTGTTGCTAAGAGACAGTTGCTCATTTTTGTAAAATTTTAAAATAATGCGCTTCTGTTGCTAAGAGACAGTTGCTCATTTTTGTAAAATTTTAAAATAATGCGCTTCTGTTGCTAAGAGACAGTTGCTCATTTTTGTAAAATGTTAAAATAATGCGTTTTTGTTGCTAAGAGACAGTTGCTCATTTTTGTAAAATTTTAAAATAATGCGCTTCTGTTGCTAAGAGACAGTTGCTCATTTTTGTAAAATGTTAAAATAATGCGTTTTTGTTGCTAAGAGACAGTTGCTCATTTTTGTAAAATTTTAAAATAATGCGCTTCTGTTGCTAAGAGACAGTTGCTCATTTTTGTAAAATGTTAAAATAATGCGTTTCTGTTGCTAAGAGACAGTTGCTAATTTTTGTAAAATGTTAAAATAATGCGTTTTTGTTGCTAAGAGACAGTTGCTCATTTTTGTAAAATGTTAAAATAATGCGCTTCTGTTGCTAAGAGACAGTTGCTCATTTTTGTAAAATTTTAAAATAATGCGCTTCTGTTGCTAAGAGACAGTTGCTCATTTTTGTAAAATGTTAAAATAATGTACTTATGTTGCTAAGAGACAGTTGTTAATATTTTTAAATATTGAAATCAGGTACGTGTGCTGCTAAGTGACGTTTGCTTTATTTATTGTAAAATTTTAAAATAATGCGCTTCTGTTGCTAAGAGACAGTTGCTCATTTTTGTAAAATTTTAAAATAATAAGCTTCTGTTGCTAAGAGACAGTTGCTCATTTTTGTAAAATGTTAAAATAATGTACTTGTGTTGCTAAGAGACAGTTGTTAATATTTTTAAATATTGAAATGAGGTACGTTTGCTGCTAAGTGACGTTTGCTTTATTTATTGTAAAATTTTAAAATAATGCGCTTCTGTTGCTAAGAGACAGTTGCTGATTTTTTGTAAAATGCTAACATATTGCACTTCCGCTGCTAAAAGACAGTAGCTCATTTTTTGTAAAGTTAAAATAATGCACTTCTGTTCCTAATGGACAGTTGCTCATGTTTTAATTTTAAAATAACGTATTTTAGTCGCTAAGAGGCAGTTGCTCATTTTTGTATAGCTAAAATAATGCACTTCTGTTGCAAAGAGACGCTTCCTCATTTTTCTATAATGTTGAAACAATACACTTCTGTTGCTAAGGGACAGTTGCTCATTTTATTAATATGTTAAATGAATGCACTTCTGTTGCTATGCTTGCTCATTTTTCTATAAAGTGTTGCTAAAAGACTGTTGTTCATTTTTTAGTGTGTTAAAATAATACATTTATATTACTAAGAGACGGTTGATAATTTTTTAGTTTAATCGAAATTGATAATCCATGAGAAAATGCAACAAATATACAACATTTTCAAGTAATGGATTACTAGTGGCTTGAGCAATGAATGTAATATGTATTTTCTTGCAATGGTTATGAATTTCATTAAAGGTTAAAGTTTTTTCGTTTTATGATTATGCTAAAAAGATTCCCATCATACAGTGACATACAGTTATTTGAAATCACACAACCAATAACTTCTTGAACGTTCTACGTGATTATAGGGGTTGCACGAATCCCATACCATCCTCCATAAACAACAAACTATCACTGTTTAATGGATGAAGATTCTAATGCTATTTTTTCATAAACGCACCTTGCGACAGAGTTATGTTGATTTCTGCATCGTAAGTTACAATATCTTTTCTGTCCACTGGAAATTCCAAATACGTTTAATTATGCAGCAATATTTAAGTAGATTCATTTGCTAGACTGTAGAAATTAGAAACTATATTCGTCTACAAAGATAGATTCATTCGTAATAAATTTGTGACTCAAATGTGCAGAGTAAACGCTAAAATGCTCGAACAAAAACAAAAGAAATATGATGCAGAAACAATGTAGGCGAATGTGTGTGCTTTCTTTTTCCTTTTGATGAAAGAAAGGCCAAAGTATTGCTGCTGAAAGTTGTTACAGTACTAGGCATCGAGTTAAATCCCTCGCCAAAACAATACTTCTCTCTTGTTGAGTCGGAAGCTTAGAGTCAGCCACAATATAATAGTTCTAAACTTTCCTTTCCCTAAGTCTTTTTATCTGTTGCCAGTGTAAATCATTTTTCCATTAGGAACTACCTCCAGTAACAATTTTTTACCTCCTTGTCACTTGCCTCTACGTTCTCCCAGTCTAGTGTGTGGCCATAACAAAAGACTTCCACTAAGGCAGTAAACTCCTCTTTTGGGATAAAAAAAATTAGTAAAAAGATTTATTTAGCCCCACGAAAATTCCCGACTATTACTACACTGTAGGAGAAGTAAGCTATCTCACAATGGGAAGATACTGTCAGTGAATTATGACGCCATCGTCTTGTGTAATTAAGTTGAAGCCTACTGCAAGGACAAATTGCATCGAAATTAACGTCTTTTACTAGCTTGTCCATAGGCTTGGGGTCTCAAAGCGCAGTTTTACACCTCTTTTTTTTTCTTAGTACATAAGCCGTAGTCTAGACTTCAATACCTCAACATGTGTCACGAGGGAAAAATTAAATTTTTAAGTGGCTGCAGTTTACATTGGAGAGAGAAGTGTATGGTGTTAAATTCTCTCTAGTCACTCATAAAAAAGAAACGAAGTTTCTATCCAATGTCATCTACTCTACTTGTACAGTTTTCAATTAAAATTAATCGGATCCTAATTCGATTACCGGGAGGAAATTGGAGACTTCTCCAGTCTGTAGGAATGAACGTATCTTTCGTCTTATGTTTATCCTATGCTTTAGTAAGGAATACCCTTGCGCCATATTGACTGAGAATTTTTTTTGTCAACGTCTAGCGTTATTGAAGAATCTAAGAGAGTCTACCGGAATATAATAATAATAATAATAATAATAATAATAATAATAATAATAATAATAATGATAATAATAATAATCCGAGGCACGATAGCCCATGAAGGACCATGACCGACTAGACGGCTGCTGACCTCACGTCCACATGCTGAAGCAGAGGTGGACGATCATCCAACCAGAATGGAGGTATCGTGCGGTTAGCAGGATGCCTTAGACCACGATGTGACGGCACGGGATAATAATGATAATAATAATAATAATAATAATAATAATAATAATAATAATAATAATAATAATAATAATAATACTTACTGGCTTTTAAGGAACCCGGAGGTTCATTGCAGCCCTCACATAAGCCCGCTTTTGGTCCCATCCTGAGCAAGATCAATTCAGTCTCTATCATCATATCCCACCTCCCTCAAATCCATTTTAATATTATCTTCCCATCTGCATCTCGCCCTCCCCAAAGGTCTTTTTCCCTCCGGTCTCCCAACTAACACTCTATATACATTTCTGGATTCGCCCATACGTGCTATATGCCCTGACCATCTCAAACGTCTGTGTTTAATGTTCCTAATTATGTCAGGTGAAGAATACAATGCGTGCAGCTCTGCGTTGTGTAACTTTCTCCATTCTCCTGTAACATCATCCCTCTTAGCCCCAAATATTTTCCTAAGCACCTTATTCTCAAACATCCATAACCTATGTTCCTCTCTCAAAGTGAGAGTCCAGGTTTCATAACCATAAAGAACAACCGGTAATATAACTGCTTTATAAATTCTAAATTTCAGATTTTTTGACAGCAGACTGGATGATAAAAGCTTTTCAACCGAATAATAACAGGCATTTCCCATATTTATTCTCTGTTTAATTTCCTCCCGAGTAAATAATAATAATAATAATAATAATAATAATAATAATAATAATACACTTACAAAATATCTTTTAAGGAAACCCCAGGCTCATTGCCGCCCTCACATAAGTCCACCATCGGTCCTTATCCTGTGCAAGATTAATCCAGTCTCTATCATCATATCCCACCTCCCTTAAATCCATTTTAACATTATCCTCCCATCTACGTCTCGGCCTGTCCAAAGGTCTTTTTCCCTCCGGACTCCCAACTAACACTCTATATGCATTTAATAACAATAGGCCGATAAGGTGTGGTCCTCTAGCTTGGGGGTTGGGCGAAGGGCTAACAACCCATCACCGTAAAAAACAGCTTGTTACGAAACCATGCAACCATACAACAACAATAATAATAATAATAATAATAATAATAATAATAATAATAATAATAATAATAGTTCATCGCTGTGGAGTAACGGTTAGCATGTCTTACAGTGAAACGAGCGGGCCCAGGTTCAAATCCTGGTTGAGACAAGTTGCCTAGTTGAGGTTTTTCCGGTGTTTTCCCTCAAGCCATTAAGAGGAGGAAATGCTGGGAAACTGTTGGTGCTGGACCATAGACTCATTTCGCTGCCATTATCACCCTTATCTCATTTAGATGCTAGATAACCTTAGCAGTTTATAAATCGACGTAAAATAACCGATTAAATATAGGCTGATAATAATCGGCCTAGTTTCTTTATTAAATCTGGCAGAGTTACGACCAGCAGAACGTCTTTTCTGCGCAGCCAGGTTCTAATTGAAGACAATAGCCTTAGCCTACAGTAAAAGTAAATAATAGTAAGTTAAATGCAGCTGGTGAAACAATAATAGATATGGATAGTAGTACTAATAATATTAGGTCTAATATTGCTCAGTTCTTGGCAATAAAGCCATTAACTCTCTTTTCCTCCAATGTAAGAGAGTGGTGTAGCAAAAATTGTGACTATTCCAAGGTAGACGATTACATCACCTACGCACAACCTCCAAACTACTGCAGAACCACTTACTTACTTACTTACTTACTTACAAATGGCTTTTAAGGAACCCGAAGGTTCATTGCCGCCCTCACATAAGCCCGCCAGCGGTCCCTATCCTGTGCAAGATTAATCCAGTCTCTATCATCATATCCCACCTCCCTCAAATCTATTTTAATATTATCCTCCCATCTACGTCTCGGCCTCCCTAAAGGTCTTTTTCCCTCCGGTCTCCCAACTAACACTCTATATGCATTTCTGGATTCGCCCATACGTGCTACATGCCCTGCCCATCTCAAACGTCTGGATTTAATGTTCCTAATTATGTCAGGTGAAGAATACAATGCGTGCAGTTCTGTGTTGTGTAACTTTCTCCATTCTCCTGTAACTTCATCCCGCTTAGCCCCAAATATTTTCCTAAGCACCTTATTCTCAAACACCCTGAACCTATGTTCCTCTCTCAGAGTGAAAGTCCAAGTTTCACAACCATACAGAAGAACTGGTAATATAACTGTTTTATAAATTCTAACTTTCAGATTTTTGGACAGCAGACTGGATGATAAGAGCTTCTCAACCGAATAATAACACGCATTTCCCATATTTATTCTGCGTTTGATTTCCTCCCGAGTGTCATTTATATTTGTTACTGTTGCTCCAAGATATTTGAATTTTTCCACCTCTTCGAAGGATAAATCTCCAATTTTTATATTTCCATTTCGTACAATATTCTGGTCACGAGACATAATCATATACTTTGTCTTTTCGGGATTTACTTCCAAACCGATCGCTCTACTTGCTTCAAGTAAAATTTCCGTGTTTTCCCTAATCGTTTGTGTATTTTCTCCTAACATATTCACGTCATCCGCATAGACAAGAAGCTGATGTAACCCGTTCAATTCCAAACCCTGCCTGTTATCCTGAACTTTCCTAATAGCATATTCAAGCGCGAAGTTAAAAAGTAAAGGTGATAGTGCGTCTCCCTGCTTTAGCCCGCAGTGAATTGGAAAAGCATCAGATAGAAACTGACCTATACGGACTCTGCTGTATGTTTCACTGAGACACATTTTAATTAATCGAACTAGTTTCTTGGGAATACCAAATTCAATAAGAATATCATATAATACTTCCCTCTTAACCGAGTCATATGCCTTTTTGAAATCTATGAATAACTGATGTACTGTACCCTTATACTCCCATTTTTTCTCCATTATCTGTCGAATACAAAAAATCTGATCAATAGTCGATCTATTACGCCGAAAACCGCACTGATGATCCCCAATAATTTCATCTACATACGGAGTTAATCTTCTCAAAAGAATATTGGACAAAATTTTGTACGACGTCAACAAAAGTGATATTCCTCGAAAGTTACCACAGTTGGTTTTGTCCCCCTTTTTAAAAATAGGCACAATTATGGACTCCTTCCATTGTTCTGGTACAATTTCCTTTTCCCAAATAGCAAGTACAAGTTTATAAATTTCGCTATATAATGCACTTCCACCCTCTTGTATTAATTCTGCTGGAATTTGATCGATACCTGGAGACTTGTACTTTTTCAGATTTTCTATCGCAATTTCGACTTCTGAAAGTGTGGGTTCGGGTATAAATGGCTCAGCAGTTTGTATTTCAATTTCGTCCCGATCATTTCTATTTGGCCTATGTACATTTAGTAGTTGCGCAAAATAGTTTTTCCATCTGTTTAGGATTGATGGAGAGTCTGCAAGCAAGTCACCATTCTCATCCTTGATCACGTTTACCCTTGGCTGATATCCGTTCTTAAATTCCTTTATACCCTTATATAAATCTCGAATGTTTTTATTCTTACTATTTGTTTCTACCTCATTCAGTTTTTCCTTCAAGTAACCTCTCTTTTTATTCCTAAGTGTACGACTTGCTTCCCGTCTTTCATTGAAATAATTATCTCTCTTCTCCTCAACTGGATCCTGTAAGAATTTCAATTTTGCCTGTTTCCTTCTTTCTACTACCATGCAACAATCTTCATCAAACCACGGTTTCTTTTTCTTAGTTTCATAATAACCTATGCTCTGCTCAGCTGCAATTTTGATACTATCTCTGATATTTTCCCACACGCTATTAACATCTAATTCTTTCTCAACTTCGTCGGAACTTTCTAAAGTGGCAAACCTATTCGAAATTTCGACCTGATAATTTTGCTTAGCTTCCTCGTCCTTTAATTTCAAAATATTGAATTTAGTAATATTAACTTGCTGCTCTACTCGCTTGGCTACTGATAATCTTTCTCTTAATTCTCCAATCACCAAATAATGGTCAGAATTACAGTCTGCACCCCTGAAAGTTCGAATATCTACTATACTAGTATGTCTCCGTTTATCTATCAAGATGTGATCTATTTGGTTGTGTGTCAATCCATCTGGAGAAGTCCAAGTATATTTATGTATATCCTTATGGGGGAATGTTGTACTTTTGACAATTAAATTTT
Organism: Periplaneta americana; assembly: GCF_040183065.1. Classification (NCBI taxonomy): domain Eukaryota; kingdom Metazoa; phylum Arthropoda; class Insecta; order Blattodea; family Blattidae; genus Periplaneta; species Periplaneta americana. Next base: position 184,749,843 of record NC_091119.1, read on the forward strand.
TCGATGTGGCAAAGTTGACTAATCTAACTCCATTGTCACTACTAATTGCGTGTAGGCTCTCTTTTCCAATAGTTGGTCTAAAAATATGCTCCCGTCCTACTTTAGCATTGAAATCCCCCAATAAAATTTTCATGTGATATCTAGGGAACTGATCAAAAGTATGTTCCAATTCCTCATAGAAGCTATTCTTTATATGGTCGTCTTTCTCTTCTGTAGGGGCGTGAGCATTTATAACTATGATGTCGCACCATCTACCCTTAAGTACTAAATATGATAACCTGTCACTGATAAATTCGACCTTTTTTACTGCTGATTTTATTCTTTTATGAACAAAGAATCCTGTTCCTAATTGGTGATTATTGTTTCCTTCCCCATAATACAACAAGTAATCTCCTATTTGTGATATGCCATTCCCATCTAACCTAACCTCTTGTACTCCTACGAAGTCTATTCTATATCTAGCTAGTTCTTTTGCTACTAATGTTACCCCTCCTGTTCTATAAAGACTAGTTACGTTCCAAGTGCCAAATCTCAAAACCTTATTTCTTTGCTGTGGTCGTGCCAGAGAATCAGTCCTATTCCGAGGCTTATTATAGGGATACGTAACAAGCTGTTTTTTACGGTGATGGGTTGTTAGCCCTTCGCCCAACCCCCAAGCTGGAGGACCACCCCTTATCGGCTGTCCACGACTGCTTATTCAATATATTCGCAGCTACCCTCCATATCTGGAGGCCGTCTCCTCTATCCGCAACCTGAGGACGCGCCATGCCGTGGTGATAGGGACCCACATTACATGGACTGCAGAACCACAGCTGCCGTTTATTGGTGAGTTTATATGACCTAGCTGGGAGGATTGTCAGACAACTCCACCTACCCTATCCTCTCTTCTCCACTTCGGGGACGCTTATGCATGCCATGGCATGTCAGCATACTGAAATGCTCTTTCGTCAATTTTTAATAGAACAGTTATACCGCTGTGACTCGTTGCCTAGAGTCTCGTTTGTTAATAATACAAAATAATATTCTCATAAACAAAATACTAGCATATTCAGCCAAAAAAATTAACGCAAAACCACCACTTCTGTATTCAACATTAAAACCAGAAACCAACTCTGATTCGCCTTCACCAAAATCAAAAGGAATAGGATTGGTTTCAGGCACAGGTTGCAGCACGGGAAGGTGAGGATGGGATTTGGTTAAGAGTGGTTATGGAATTCACTTCACTACCCATATGAATATATATATTTTTTTTACTAATGGCGGCTACTTTATTTATTTATTTTATTTAGATTTTATTTACTAACTAGCCGTACCCGTGCGCTCCGCTGCACCCGTTAGAAATAAATATAAAGTAATTACATAATTAAAATAGGACATTTGATCCAAGGAACATTCGTGTTTCATATAAGGATAAATCGCTTATTATGTTACTTAATTTAAATTGCATTTGCATAATTAAAATGCGATCATTTTGATCCAGAGACAACTCATTTGATCATAAACATTATTTTAGGAAATACAGGAAACGAATGTACAGAATAGCCTATCAAGTTTTCTGTGCATAAGAAGCTATTTTAATCTTACCTGTCCTCGATTCACTCAGAAGTTACTGTAATAACATTATAGCATTATGTCCATCTAGAGAAACTACACTTTGCAATGGTGAATTAATAATTAATTATACAAATCGGTTAATTTAGCTTCTGATATTACTTCATACAAACACATAAACATTCTCTGTAGACTATCTTTCATAGCTTTCGATTGTTGCTGTCCAAGGCCCCTTATAGACGAAATTGTTTGTTTTTTAATTCATTACACGGCCTTAGATGACAGTTATTTTAATTTTAAAACTCATTTATCTCATTAAATATCAGTCCTATCAAAATTTTTAAGGAATAAAACTTATCGGAAATTATTTGTAAAGAAACTTTTGTTATGTAACATTTTTCATAAAAATCAATAATAAGCGAGATATTTCGATTTATTTAATTCAGGCCCCCTTATAACCCCCCTTTTAAATAATGTATTTTGAATGCCATATAGCCTAAATCTAAGTTATAACGACCTTAATTTATATTCCAATTTTCATCGAAATCCGTTCATCCATTATCGCGTGAAAAGGTAACAAACATACAGACAGACAGACAGACAGACAGACAGACATACAAACAAAAATTTCAAAGAAGCGATTTTCGGTTTCAGGGTGGTTAATTATATATGTTAGGACCAATTATTTTTGGAAAATCGAAAATTACCAGAAAAATTTCGGCTACAGATTTATTATTATTATTATTATTATAGATAATATATACATAAAAACGTTACATTAAAATATAATACCCCGAAAGAGCAAAGCTCGTGTTAGGGGACAGTTCCGTTATATATATATATACACATACTTTGTAGACAAAATACTTAAGAAAAAAGCTCACATAAAGATGATAATAAAATTAGTAAATAATAATGCTAGTAATAACTGAGTGAAAAAAGAGACGATGTTGAGATTGGTGGATTAATATTAAATTATTATTAGTAGTATAATTAGTGCAGGTCATGTTGATATAGTAACCAAGATAAAATAGAGAAAATATACTTAGGATAGAAATAAGCTTGTTTTACAATACATAGTACATAATATAAATACAGGGAACTCTGTCATATAAATTTTTTAATTCTGAATCTGAAAATTTCTTCGCTTAAAGTAGTCAATTCTGGATGCAATTTTATTATCGAATTATATAGACGTGGACCATAATTTGTACTTTGTAGTAAAGCAGCAGATGTGAAACATTTAGATTCAACTAATTTAAGAATTACGTCATTCACCTATATGAAGCCAGTTGTGTAGACCAATGTACCGACAGAGTCGTTGCCCAGTGTGCGCCATAGGAGGCTAGTCTACGCTACATCCGCTATAAGATGAGATGATGGTGGAGATTTGTTGGGATGCCACAGAGGAACCACTGTGTTATCAGGACTACGGGCTTGCCTACCAAAATTTATAAATTGGGGTAAACCGGGGATTGAACCCGGGTCCACAGGTCCAACCCTAGCCACTAGGCTAACATGACGTAATTTTAAAAATGACTTTCTTTGACCCTCAAACCTGTATATCCCCCCTTAATAGTTTTGAGTTTACACAATATCGAAAGGGTCTATTTCTTTTGTAGTAACCCTGTGTGTAACCATTCGAGGCAGTTTTGTAAATTAAAAGTTATTACACACCACGCATAACGTTCTGAAAGCTGAGGACGTAACCTCGCATAGCAATTATAAACAGTGAATGACGCTGACTGGTGGAGGGGGGGAGGGAATTGAACTTCCACTTTCTATACCCTCTTCCAGCATTCTGATCACACAATGGCAATGAATCGAAATTCATTACTTACAAATTCAACGCAAAATTTTGACAGAGTATTCATTCGCACAATGACTGTATTTTAATCGAAATTATATCATTTACTTCTTCGAAATTCGACCTAAAAGAATAGAAATTTCTATTTAAAAATAAAACAAAACGAACATTATTTTACCACCACTGCCTTTATTTTCGTAATTTGGATATTGAGGAAGTAATAATTGTTATTAGCGATACAAGTGTTAATAATGACATTTTATTCTCTGATTAGAGATATTTGTAAAAAGAGGACATAGGCGTAGTGTAGCAGTCGTGTACTGATAAAAAGAAAACCCCTTTTAACATGTCTATTTATACCGCTGTATGTTAAGTGTGTACATATATGATTCTGTCTCGTGACGAGAATACTGTACGAAATGGATCATCAATTAATTATATTCAAGTGTTAAAAGTGGTGTACGCAAGATTCAAAATGGATAGAATAAATATCGGAAATGCCTGTTATTATTCGGTTGAGAAGCTTTTATCATCCAGTCTGCTGTCAAAAAATCTGAAAGTTTGAATTTATAAAACAGTTATATTACCGGTTGTTCTGTATGGTTGTGAAACTTGAACTCTCACTTTGAGAGAGGAACAGAGGTTAAGGTGTTTGAGAATAAGGTGCTTAGGAAAATATTTGGAGCTAAGAGGGATGAATTTACAGGAGAATGGAGAAAGTTACACAACACAGAACTGCACGCAATGTATTCTTCACCTGACATAATTAGGAATATTAAATCCAGACGTTTGAGATGGGCAGTGCATGTGCGAATCCAGAAATTCATATAGAGTGTTAGTTGGGAGACCGGAGGGAAAAAGACCTTTAGGGAGGCCGAGACTTAGATGGGAAGATAATATTAAAATGGATTTGAGGGAGGTGGGATATGATGGTAGAGACTGGATTAATCTTGCTCAGAATAGGGAGCAATGGCGACCTTATGTGAGGGCGGCAATGAACCTGCAGGCTCCTTAAAAGCCAGTAAGTAAGTAAGTTTGTTAAGTGTTGCTATACCGACAATTTCCCCGTACTTCTCAAATGCTGTATTGCCTCTCATTGTAATTTAAAAGCAAGCGGTGGTATAATTCAGTAGTAGAGTATTCAACTGCAGACCAAGAGGTCCTAGATTCAATCCCAGGTGACTCATATTTTTTTGTAATCGTACTTAATTCTTAAATGTTTCATATATTTATGAGTAAAATAGTTGTTGAAGGAATTTATTTATTATCTGTACCCTTCTTAAACAAAAACGGCATTATTTTAAAGTAGGCCAGACTATGGGTCTCGTGCATAGGTTTGTAACATGTTTAATCGCTTGATAGGCTAACTAGAAATAAGAAAGGTAGAGATAAATTTGACGAATCATTCTTCACCCTCATCAAATTAAAGAGTTGATTTATTTATTTTTTTTATAGTAATAACAGTGAAACAATTGAAATAAAACTTCCTTGTGAAAGTTTTGTGTTATTTTTCTCTAAACGCACATTTAACAAACTGTTATCAACTCTTCATAACAGATCTCATGTTAATGATGATTATGATGGTATATAAGAGTAAAGGCTTCTTATAAAAATAAGGCGAGGCGTGTCGATTACAAAATATGACTGACAGTCTTCTATGTGTAAGGAAATAATGAAATCCGAAATGTGTCAGTACGAACAAAATGTGAATTTTAAGGAACAGAAACCACCGGCGGAACTTAGCCGGTAGCACTTTTGCCTCCTGATCCGCTCAGGCGTGGGTTCGATTCCCGCTTGAACCGATTACCTAGTGGAGCTTTTTCCGAGGTTTTTTCCCGATCGTAAGACGAATATCAGGTAATCTGTGACGAATCCTCGGTCTCATCTCGCGAAATACCATCTCGCTATCACCAATTCCATTGACATTAAATAATCCAGTGGTTGATACAGCGTCATTAAATAACCAAGTAAAAAATAAGAACGGAGACGATTCGTGCAGAGCAAGTTGCTTTTGAGTCATGTGTTCGGTACTGAAGAGGATAACTGAACACAGTCTTAACCCCTTCAGGCCTGATGTACATTATAGTGTAAGTACATTTTTTTCCTTTTTTTTTTTTTTTGTTTTTTTTTTTTGTTTTTTTTTTTTTTGGAATGTCTTCGATACTTTTAAATATTTTGAAAAATTCAATGTGATAGAAATGGGGAGTATTATTTTTTGAAACACTTCTATACCTGAATTAAAAATAAAATTTAAATATTGTGGGGCCCCAGAGGTCAAAATTTCCCCCAAATTTTTATTTGCTGTGAAGACTTGATTTGGGATTTTTTGATCGCCAGAATGATTATGTGACCAGTTTTTTCTTCCTTTTTAAAATATAAATTCGGGACTGAAGGGGTTAAAGTGATAGATAATAGTACATTACGCAACGAGCCTATAATGATAATAATTAAGACGCGAGGATGTTTATGAAACGAGCGCAAGCTCGTTTCATAATTTTCATACGAGCGTCTTAATTTCCATTATAGGCAAGTTTCATACGACTTTTTATGCTCGATCATATTACTAACTTGAAATTATTCGTAAGTACCGGTATTCATGTTATTCTTGTGTGACTGGGGAGCGAACTGACCTTGTGCAATCTCGTAAATTGTGAGATGTGCGCAGACGCGAAAGTATTGATTTTTTCCGGGCAACGAATGTCGACGACCTTGATATAAATTCGAGAGTAAGATAAACGTTAAACTTGATATAACCTTGAAATTCAATTCTACATTGAAAAACGAGATGACAAATTGAATTTATTTGAATATTATTTACAATTAACGCTAATTATTATAGTAACAGAACATAATCTTCTGCGACAGTATTGTATTTCCAGCCTGCGTGACGTTTTGCTAGTTGTCTTTCGATTGCATATCCGAGAATAATCGAAAACCTGAACTTTAATGACAGTATTGGATTTCCAGCCTGCGTGACGTTTTGCTAGTTGTCTTTCGATTGCATATCCGAGAATAATCGAAAACCTGAACTTTAATGACATGCATTAAACGACTGCTACCAGATATATAATTACTACATTTCGGCATGGTCGAGCATAAAGTTTTATATGAAGACGAAGATGCATTTGTGGAATAATGAATTGCATAGTAATTTACAATAGTTCCTCAAAATAATAATGTTCTGGTCATTTTGCTGCAGTTTCCAGAGTCACTTATCCCGCTCTTCTTCCCACTCGTACTTCCTACGCAACTTTTATACTCCTTAACCAGACTCGCGTAAAGGATCTACGGAATGTTTCTTGATTGATAAAAAAACTCTTGGTCGTCTGCCGAAAGGGTTGAAATAACGGGACATAAAGCCGGGTTATGGAGTAGAACAAAGGATTTAGTGAAAGACCTGGCACATTTTTATGCTTGTTTCTGCTCGGAGAACAACAAAACATCCACGCAAGGTTTTCGAAGATCTATGAGAGGAACTGCAGTCTCTACTAGTTGACATGGTAACAAGATCTCGTTAACGTCAGAGTGAGTAGGCTATTTCGTATAGATTGGAAATAATAAGGCGAACTGTACCATATTTGTATGTGAAACATCTCTTATCTTAATTGTAAAATCTTGAAATCAAATATACCGGTACATAACAAAGTCGAAGGCATTGTAAGATAATAATAATAATAATAATAATAATAATAATAATAGTAAAACCCAAGTTGATTACTAGAGCATTCGAAAAGTTGGCTAATGGCAACATAGTTACTACTGTCTTCCTCCGACGAGTTTAGTGCTGGGACCTGAGGTATTCTTGCCATCGGTGCGGGGGGATTGCAGGTAGATTCTTTTGTTGCTACAGCCAAGCCGAGCCGAGCGGAGTGGGAAGTATTAATCGTCCAAAAATATGCAGCCTTCAGTTTGTAGTAGTGTGTGAATATTTCATATACATATTGTTTACCTAGGCCTATATGGTTTTGTTATTAATATATTAAATATATTGTTGGAATTTTTGCTCAAACATCTCCCTGATGTTAGCTATGTTAATATTATATGAATTACTCATATTAAATATTTCACCGTTACAACTCATTTTTAAGGAAACATGCTGTAGAAAAGTTTTTGTTCTTATTCTACTGGAATTTTAGAATATAGTATTAGTATTAGTATTTATTTATTTAACCTGGTAGAGATAAGGCCGTCAGGCCTTCTCTGCCCCTCTACCAGGGGATTACAACTATAACATGAACAATAAGATTACAATTAATATTAAATTTACAATTACAATTACAATAAAAATTAAAGTACGACAAGAACACCTGATTAATGAAAGCTAGACATTTTATCATAGAAATTAAGAACAAAGAATATTTTTGAATTTACTAAATTACAAATTAAACCTACAAGAACAAAATTCTATAGTGATGAAATTACCGGACTATATGTGATTGGTGCCGTGAAAAACAGATTCCTATAATGTCATGCGAAAGTCATTTGTTGGTGATATCTTAAAATACAAATCAAGTAGTTTTACTTCTCAAGTGAGTTCAGCAGTACAGTATATTTAAATTGATTACGGTACTTTACAAATATAATTCAATTCTACTGATCACTAAATTTTATAGTATGATTCTTATTTTCACTTACATTGTTGTAGTTTTATTATGATTTTTCTTTTTATTTATTTTATTGTATTTGTATTACTGGTGGTGTGATGACCTTAACTTCACCAGAATAAATAAATAATAGACTAAATAAACAAATAAATAAATAGATAAATAAATAAATAGATAAATAGATAAATAAATAAATAAATAAATAAATAAAAAACAAATGAATAAAATTTTCTACAATACTTTCCTTCTCTGAACACGTAAGTTCGAATGGTTGTATCTCTATCTCGCCAAAAATACATTAGAAACTCCCGTAAATTCGGCGAATGTTTTCAGTATTATTGTACTTCCTTCCAGACTGCCGCTGTCACTGTTCCCTCCCACTCTAGTACCGCGCTAGACTAGTCGGAACCGCATTCCTCTCAGCACTAAACTCCTAGAGGATGACAGTAATTAACAAAGTTTTATTAATAAGACCTTCAAAGAGTGAAGTCAAACAAACTAGAACAATATGAAATATACAGACACACAAAAACACATCCAAATGAAATTCTCAACACACAACTCAATTTCAGAATACACACACTCTTTGACTCCACATTACACTACACAAACACACCCCCACAGGAAACAAAACAAAAGGCGCCAAGACCAGCAACAACCAGTTCTGAAGATGGTCAGTAGCAGGCTGAAACATGTTAACGAGGTAATATAAAAATTTAACACGAGAAAGACATATAATACATATTCCGAAGAAATAGAAATAGCACAAATGCAAAATTGCAAAAAAAAAAGGTGGGTTAAAAATACAAGTAGAAATATAAGATCACAATAGGCACAAAATGTACTAATACAATATATTGACTGCCTAATATATTAGTGATTAAAGAAAATGACTACCTAAAAATAAGTAACTGATTGCACAAATATCACGAGAAACGAAACAGTAACAATTTCGAAACACACAACTCAATTTCAGAATACACACACTCTTTGACTCCACATTACACTACACAAACACACCCCCACAGGAAACAAAACAAAAGGCGCCAAGACCAGCAACAACCAATTCTGAAGATGGCCAGTAGCAGGCTGAAACATGTTAACAAGGTAACATAAAATTTAACACGTGAAATTTATATAATATGTTTTCCGAAAAAAAAAATCATGTTTCAAGCCCTTCCAGGTCGAAATGTAGCAAGTTTAAACTCAATAAATATAGGCTAGCGAAACAAAGAATACGTTTTCGGAAGTGAAATATTACTTGAAATAGAGATTAAACTTTTCAGACTGATTTTGTTCTTTTTTAATTGACTTTTAACATATAGTTCTAAGTAAATTATGAATAAATACCACGCAGAACTGTTTTTGTGGTTATGGAAATCCATAGAAACGGGATAAGAAAGACTTTGGAACCTGACCTGTCACTTGAATCGGAGAGAAAGATTTTTAATCTATTGTTGATCCGAATTAGAAATCATAAAACCACGTTCCCTTGGAGACAGGTGTCAACTCCGGAATCAATACCGAATTATTCTTCTCACGTGTTACATTTAAATTGTAGCAATCACAGATCGGTGCTCCTACCTGGTAATGGTATTTCGTACTAATTTAGCAACCGAGTCACGTACCCATGACTCTGATAATCACTGGCTCGATCACTAACGCAACCTGCCACGCAGATTCTGAACGAATTTTGACGGAATAAATTACAAGAATCTGACACCATTATTATTTCGTATCTCAGGAATATTGTTACTATGGATTCAGACTTGGGATATGCTGTTAGACTCTATGTTCAGCATCGATATAATTAGCTAATTAGTTCTCAAATGAAACTTTTATATCAGGTTTCAGCTGGTTCCATATTGTCATGTGGATTTAATTTCTGGGACCAACATCAGGGGATTCATGGAACTCCTATAATTAGGTCTAGGTAAACATTTTATGCTGTGAGTGATTTATTTATTTAGTTATTTATTTATTTATTTATTTATTTATTTATTTATTTATTTATGTATTTATTTATTTATTTGTTTATTTATTTATTTATTTATTTATTTATTTATTTATTTATTTCTCTATTTAACCTGGTAGAGATAAGGCCATCAGACCTTCTCTTCCCCTCTACCAGGGGATTACAACTACAATATTAAGAATACAATTACAATTACAATTACAATTAATATTAAATTTATAAATACAATAAAAATCAAAGTACTAATAGATTAACTGATTAATAAAAGCTAGACAGTTTATTGTAAAAGTTAAGAAGAGAGAAACATTTATTTTTTTGATTAAGTAAAAATTAAACCTACTCTACGCAGTAAGAAAATGCTTAATAAGCTTGCTTTTGGACGCTACTAAATTCCGACAGTCTCTGATGTCACTGGTAGGGTATTCCACAAGCGCGAGAGCGAGATTGTGTATGATGATGAATACGATGATGTCATATGTGTTGGTATGGCTAGTATGCGGCTATTTTGCGTGCGTGTGAAGAGATTATGATATGATGACAGGTAACTGAAACGGGAGGCAAGGTAGGTAGGTGTAGAGGTGTGAAGGACTTGGAAAAGGAGAACAAGAGAATGAAAAATTTCTACGTTCGTTAAGCCGTAGCCAGTTTAGAGTTTGGAAGGATGGGGTAATGTGGTCAGCGCGACGGACATCGCAGACGAAGCGAACACAAGAATTATGAACACGTTGTAATTTTTGCGACTGGTTGACATTGAGGTCAGTCAGTACAAAATCACAATAATCGAAGTGGGGCATTACTAGTGTTTCCACTAGTATTTTCTTGAGTGATAGCGGAAGGAATTTTCGAATGCTGTTTAAGGAATGCAGTATTACGAGCATTGTTGGAATTTTAAGGATGTTTGGAATTTGAAATAGAATTTTTTTAATTTCTGTCTTCATATTTCCAGCATTTAACTTAACAACGCTGAGCCTTCTTATTATCCAACTGCATAATTGCTTCCTTATTACAAAAACCCTAGTGTCAAGACAAATGCAATTGATACCGATTGGTGGAAGCGATTCACACACCATTATAACGCAAATGAGTTGTTTCAAATTGTAATGAACAACAATAATAATAATAATGATAATAATAATAATAATAATAATAATAGAATTGATAATAATAATAATAATAATAATAATACTTACAAATGGCTTTTAAGGAACCCGGACTTTCATTGTCGCCCTCACATAAGCCCGCCATCGGTCCCTATCCTGAGCAAGATTAATCCAGTCCCTACCATCATATCCCACCTCCCTCAAATCCATTTTAATATTATCCTCCCATCTACGTCTCGGCCTCCCCGAAGGTCTTTTTCCCTCCGGTCTCCCAACTAACGTTCTGTATGCATTTCTGGATTCGCTCATACGTGCTACACGCTCTGCCCATCTCAAACATCTGAAAGGTGCAGAATACAATGCGTGCAGTTCTGCGTTGTGTAACTTTCTCCATTCTCCTGTAAATTCATCCCTCTTAGCCCCAAATATTTTCTAAGAAGCTTATTATCAAACACCCTTAATCTCTGTCCCTCTCTCAGAGTGAGAGTCCAAGTTTCACAACCATACAGAACAAGCGGTAATACAGTATAACTGTTTTATAAATTCTAACTTTCAGATTTTTTGACAGCAGACTAGATGACAAAAGCTTCTCAACCGAATAATAGCAGGCATTTCCCATATTTATTCTGCGTTTAACTTCCTCCTGGGTGTCATTTATATTTGTTACTGTTGCTCCAAGATACAGTATTTGAAATTTTCCATCTCTTCGAAGGATAAATCTCCAATTTTTATAGTCCCATTTCGTACAATATTCTGGTCACGAGACATAAGCATATATTTTGTCTTTTCGGGATTTACTTCCAAACCTATCGCTTTACTTGCTACAAGTAGAATTTCCGTGTTTTCCTTAATCGTTTGTGGATTTTCTCCTAACATATTTACGTCAATAATAATAATAATAATAATAATAATAATAATAATAATAATAATAATAATAATAATAATAATAATAATAATAGCAAAGTTAATGCCACAATTAAGTACCTACTTTAAAATTGTACAGTAATCAAAGAAATTGTTGCTTAAATTGCTCAAAAAATTCATTCATTCATAGTGTTCATTTTGGGCTTCTGTACCATCCCTAGAAGTTTTTTGAGTGTGGAGTTTTGCAAAACCCTGCATAATTAGTACAAGTAATATTTGCACTGTATTATGTTGTATCTAATCGTGTGAAATTGCTTTGTCAGTATCCCTTGAAATTGAGATGAAATATATTTTAATCATTATACTCGTGTAACAAAGTTTAACATCGCATAATTTAATCCATGCTGGACGTAAGGACGTAAGTTTCATCTGTTATGGAAAATTTTTGTGGTTAAAATTACTCATTTAGCTAAGTTTTTGCACATCTGTCGCAACTCTGGAATCCTCTGCTAGCACACTTGGATCCTCGGTTGAGCATGCTGGAATAAGACATCGCAGAATATTCAGAAGGCTTTGTTTTTCATGCAGGATTCTGAGCCCTGCTTGCTCATGCTGTAATTAATGCAGATTGTTTGATTCTGGAAAGCTAATCTTTACTGTGCCGGGAATAACACAGATGGAGAACAGCTGAAAACAAAATTCTGGGGAGAATGTTCGAATGCACACGAATAAGAGAATGAAAATAAAACTGCGTAACGTGGAAATTCTCAGTTCCTATTCGTCAGTAAAGTTCCTCTCAGAAAATTGAACAGAGCATCTGGATTTCGAAATCAGAATCAGGTGGAAGAAGCGACTGAAACAACTGATAGACTACAAAACGTTAACCATATTTAATACTATAGTTTATTATAGTGAAATCATGTTCATGATATTAACTTTAAGATGTGTGTGTATCTTCAATTTCATTTCATTTATTGTATTCCATAGATCTTACATTAACATCTGTTTCATGCCGGTATGTCTGTATCTGCTTGAGCTGTACCGTGTACTTGTAAACTCCCTCCTTCCCATCCAGCAACGTTGCCAAACGCCTAATATTGTTAACTTTAATAATTAGTTAAATATTGCAATTAGAAAAAAATTGTGATGACAATTTTTCTTCCTTATGTCATGAACAGGCTTCGAGACTTTGGACCCGAAACAATAAGTTTACTGTGCATGCACTATAGGTTGTTGACTCGCTGCAGGTAGATAGAGATGTGTTGAGGTAACAACGTTGCTATTTAGAGTAAAGTACGGTAGTATGGGGAAACACACATATGTACATTCTGAAAGTAAATATACATTACAGAATGATAATGTCAAAAGAGTGTGAAAAGCATTTATTCTCCTGTCTTTTATAAGCATTTGTGTTTAATTATACACAGTGTTAATGGTGGAAATGAGCATGTAGCAATTTTAATTTTTTCATTTATCTTATTGGTCTACATCGCATGACGTGATAAGAGCAAAACGAAAAAACCTAACATCATTGCAGTCTCTAAGAGAGAGTCCTTTATTCTCGGGTGACTCTATGTCCACTAATTTGCTATTTATAATACACAATGTTCCATATCCGTTATTTTTACATAAAATTGATTTCCACTTCTATTTTAAACGTTCAGTAACCGGTGTACTTGATGTCTCATTAATTCTCTGGATCATTTTCTAAATTAATTTGAGGGCTTCCGGCATCTCTTGCTATGACTTTTGTAACCGTGTAATAGTTTCAGACACAGTTTGTATGAAAACCACATTATTCGTCAGAACTTCAAATCCAGAGCGTTTTCCTTTGCGTATTTGTTGGCATTCATTCTACAGTACCCCCACCCACTGTACGCTTTACCACTATACTCAGTACGCCGTTATGCGGATTTCCCACTGAACTGTTCTATTGGGTGCGAAGTCTCGAAGCCTGGTCATGAACAATCATCAGTTAAAATAATGGCACTTACACTTCTTACACCCTATATATATATACATATATATAATATGTATGTATGTCAGTTGAATTATACAAAATTGTACATATATAGGAAGTAGATTAATTCAATTTACAAGTATGAACAGTAGATCAACTGTGTAGAAGTTAAGTATGAATATGTAGAAATTTGGCTAATTCTGTTTGAATGAATTAATGAACGAATTGGCTGATTGATTAATTGAGTGATTGATTGATGTATTGATTGATTGACTGCACGGATAGATAAATGAATGAGTGGATTGATGAATAAATTTCTTAGTACATGAATGGTGAATGGATTAATGTATTATGGGTGATAGATGAATCGCTTCACCTAATAGATTCATTGGTGAATGAATTGAAATATGAGTGACAGACGAAAAAGAATATTGTAATATAATATAAAAAGTGAAGGGAAGGAGTGAAGAAAGCAAAGAAGAAAGTATGGAAATGTAAGTGAATGGTGAATCGGTAGAAAACTTTCCGCATAGACCATACCTGCACAAACAGCGCTCAACGAGCGCGCGCGCTCCTTCGGAGTGGGAGAGCTGTGTTTACCGCTCGCCGAAACGGAGAGGAAGATACGTCAGAATGACATAGACTTGCTATAGGTAGAGGAGAGGGAAACGACCACTCAGTTATCTAGTGGAGTGCAGTGTCTAGGCCTATTCTCAGGAACTGTTTCACGTTGCTTACCTACTGCTACAGTACAGTATGGAGGAATCTAAAAGACGGAACATAACATTTAACATTTAACGATTTACAGCTCGTACTTATTGATCTTCAATGTGACCTAAGGGCTAAAGATCTTTTGAATAATACTACTAGCCTGGTTGAGTTTTACAAGACTAAACATTAGCAATAATATCCACGACTACACAGGCTGGCTGTGAAAATGATTGCTATGGTTGGCTCAACATTTATATTTGTGAGCAACTGTTTTCTATAATAAACTTTAATAAAGGCAGACATCGAACGTCTGTAACTGATGTTTCATTACGATCAGTAGGTTACCGTTTCTTTCAGCTGCCAACAGCATAAAACCCCGTTTTGATGTACTGCTAATTAAAAGCATAACAAAATGATATTGTACATATAAGTAGCTATATAATTTCTATTATTTCTGTAAAATAAATATTTCTTTATTAATTAATAATAGTCCCAGATAGTTTTGCAAACACTGAACGGGAATTCATTTCATAAGCACTCGTAATAGTACTTCCTTTTGTGTATATTTTGTACGAGATCACCCCTTCTTCCAGTCCACCCTTATACAGAGCGCAGCTAATATCTGCATTACGCTCATGAGCTGTGAGCCGGCTCGGAGAGCGCAAATCTTGTGCAGGCCTGGCATAGACAGTATGAATAGCTACATATCTCTCAACGCTTATTTGGGATTGAATCTCTGTGTCTTTAAGTGCGAAGTCATGGGCTGAGTAAACCGAGAGGACTGAAAATTTTGTCCTTTCGAATATTATCCTGCAGGGTTACTTGACCTCTAGTGTGTTGATATTAAAATCGCTCTAGAGCAGGAATACAAACGAACTAAAATAAAGTTGGAAGTAAAATTTCATGGACGTTGGAGTGAAATGAAGCTTGAGGCTTCCTCCCCACGGAACTGCAGAACTAGAAAGGCACTAATGTGCGAGAGGTCGCTCACACGGCAAGAAACTCTAGCGAATGTTTGGAGTAGTTTGACCACAGCACCGCAGATGCTATCAGCCGTACCCATTGGCGCCGAAGAACGAGTTTCGGTCTGCATTATTAATGCTCCAAGTTTTATTTAAGAGGCTTTCAAAGTCTGCACGGCAGAGATTGTTTACGTTGATTTAGCCGGCAGCAAATAGAGGAAAGAGATGACTTAATAATTGAGATGGAAAGCTGCTTCCTAGTCCGGGGGAGAAGAAAGAAGTCTGTTGTTATTCTGGGACGTTTCCCCGTCGTTATCTCGCCCGGTGTTGCGTGGACTTTTTGTATAAATATACTTCACGGCAGATGAAAGGAGTGACAACACATCGGAGCGAAAATAATTTTATATCCAAACATGGGTCTGACGTTCCCCGTACGAGTAACAGAGCGGCAAATGGAGATGTCGTGTCAGTCTGTCTGACTCAAAGTTTGCTTCGAGGGCTTCTTGACGAATTTCAATGAACGGTTGGTCTTCAACTCACGGTCCGCGAGAGAGTTAACGAACAAAGATGAAAGAGCCACGCTGTCTACTCAGAAAATCTTACCCACACAGCTGTCGGTCTGTCAGTCAGTAATTCTTAGTCAACCAGCCAGTAAACTAATCAATAATTATTTCGGTAAGTCACAGACATCCAGCCATCCTTTAGTCGGTTAATTAATCAGTTATTTGGTACATATTACTCTACCTTCATTAATTATTCTTGAAGTTCGTTTGTGAGGCTATTTTGGTCAGTGGGCAGTATTTTTTTCTATTAATTGTTGTCATTCAGTCAGTCAGTCAGTTTTTGACGTAGGACTATAATTATGTCTTTCTTGTCATTAGATATGGAGGGGTAACTTGGGAATTAACTTTCACATAAAACTTTCACTCATCTTTTCTTCATGTACTTCATGTATTCACCTTATTCTTCTCGTATTCCCCTTGTTCCTCTATTCCCTTTCTTCTCGTATTCTCCTTGTTCTCCTTGTGTTCCCCTTTTCTACTTGCATTCCCCTTGTTCTGCTTGTATTCCCTCTTTTCTCCCTGTATTTCCATTGCAAGTCCCGTGTTCTCCTTGTATTTCCCTTCTAATCCTTATAATTCGCCTGTTCTCCTTGCATTACCTTGTAGTTCATCTATTTCTCATGTTCTTGTATTTTTCTCGTTCTTAATGTTCCTTGCTCTCCTTCTATTCCTCTTGTTCTTGTATTCCTCTTTTTTGCATTCCCCTTTTTTTCTTGAATTCCCCTTGTTTTTTCCTGTTCCCCTTCTTTTCCTTCTATTCCACTTGTTATTCTTGCAGTCCACTTGTTTTTCTTGTATTCCCCTTGTTTTCCTTGTATTCTCCTTGTTTTTCTTGTATTTCCCTTGTTTTCCTTGTATTCCCTTTGTTTTCCTTGTATTTCCCTTGTTTTCCTTGTATTCCCCTTGTTATTCTTGCATTCCTCTTGTTTTTCTTGTATTCCCCTTGTTTTCCTTGTTTTCCCCTTGTTATTCTTGCATTCTCCTTGTTTTTCTTGCATTCTCCTCGTTTTTCTTGTATTCCCCTTGTTATTCTTGCATTCTCCTTGTTTTTCTTGTATTCCCCTTGTTTTCCTTGTATTCTCCTTGATTTTCTTGTATTCCCCTTGTTTTCTTGTATTCCCCTTGTTATTCTTGCATTCCCCCTGTTTTCCCTGTATTCCCTTTGTTTTCCTTGTACTCCCTTTGTTTTTCTTGTATTTCCCTTGTTATATTGTATTCCTCTTGTTCTTCTTGTATTCCCTTTGTTTTCCTTGTAATCTCCTTGTTTTCCTTGTATTCCCCTTGTTATTCTTTCATTCCCCTTGTTTTCCTTGTATTCTCCTTGTTTTCCTTGTATTCCCCTTGTTTTCTTGTATTCCCCTTGTTATCTTGTATTCCCCTTGTTATTCTTGCATTCCCCTTGTTTTCCTTGTATTCCCTTTGTTTTCCTTGTCTTCCCTTTGTTTTCCTTGCATTCCCTTTGTTTTTCTTGTATTCCCCTTGTTATCTTGTATTCCTCTTGTTTTTCTTGTATTCCCTTTGTTCTTCTTGTATTCCCTTTGTTTTCCTTGTATTCCCCTTGTTTTGCTTGTATTCCCCTTTTTATTCTTTCATTCGCCTTGTTTTACTTGTATTCTCCTTGTTTTTCTTGTATTCCCCTTGTTTTCTTGTATTCCCCTTGTTATCTTGTATTCCCCTTGTTATTCTTTCATTCCCCTTGTTTTTTATATTCTCCTTGTATTTCTTGTATTCTCCTTGTTTTCTTGTATCCCCTTGTTATCTTGTATTCCCCTTGTTATTCTTGCATTCCCCTTGTTTTCCTTGTATTCCCTTTGTTTTCCTTGTATTCCCTTTGTTTTCTTGTATTGCCCTTGTTATCCTTGTGTTCTTCTTGTTCGCCCTGTATCCCATTTTATTCCTGTATTCTCCTTGCATTTCCATTTACTGTCTATGTTCTTCGTATATTTCCCTTGAATTCTCATCTCCTTGTATTCCGTATGTTGTCCTGCTACTCCCCGTGCAACTTACTGTTTTAATCCCCTTGTTCTGTACATATTCTCGTTGTGCTCCTTGTATTTTCCTTCTACTTCATGTAATCTCCTTGTTCTCTCTGTAATCTCCTTCATCTTCTAGGTTCATACTTACTTAGGCCTATGGCTTTTAAGGAACCCGGAGGTTCATTGCCGCCCTCACATAAGCCCGCCATCGGTCCCTATCCTGGGTAAGATTAGTCCAATCTCTACCATCATAACCCATCTCCTTCAAATCCATTTTAATATTATCCTCCCATCTACCTGTCGCCCTCCCCAAAGGTCTTTTTCCCTCCAGTCTCCAAACCAATACACTATAATGCATTTCTGGATTCGCCCATACGTGCTACATGTGTAGGTTCATACGTTTTTTTAAATAATTCAGTCAAAAAGTTCCAGTAAGCTAAGTCTTGGTCAGGCATCAGAAATTTTATAAAATAATAAATCTTTGATAAGCAGTCATCACTTTGTTGTTCAATATTTCAGAAAATAATGGTCAACCATTTATCTGTCAGTAAGTTATAAGGAAAGTTAAATTGAACCAGTCATCAGACAATGAGTGGAATGTTTTCTAGTTACAAAGACTCAAATATTCAGTACTTTTCGCTTTTTCATTAAAAAAAAAAAAAAAAAAAAAAAAAAAAAAAAAAAAAAAAAAAAAATTCTAATTTATCAGCCACTTTTTTCATAGGTCATTTTTCAGAACTCATCCAAAGGGAAATAGGGTTTCATTATGTAACTTATAAATCCAGATAGTGAACACAGATTATTTCATTCCAGTGAACTGAGATGTTCATCTTGGGTAATTAAATTTCGGCCAGTGTATGGAACCGGTGCCCACCCAGCATCGTGATGCACTTGGGGAGCTACAATAGGTAGGGAAATCCAGTTTCGAAAGCCAGCTATAACGGCTAGGGGGATCATAGTGCTAACCACACGATACCTCCATTCTGATTGGATGATCGTCCACCTCTACTTCAGTATGTGAACGTGAGGCCAGCAGCCTTCTGGTCGGTCTCAGCTCTTCAAGGGCTGTGGTGTCACGACTTATTATTATTATTATTATTATTATTATTATTATTATTATTATTATTATTATTATTATTATTATTATTATTATTATTAGAACTATGAAACGCCTGTCAATTTGCAAAAAAAAAAAAAACTCGTATCCATAGCCGTGTTGCTGATATTTCCGGCGTGGCTGCTCCCCTTTGCTTACGTCTTCAGCTGGCTGCGTTCTTGCACATTCTGTAATTATACCTTCTTGTCGCCGAGATGGACTATATTGTGACAGCTACACCGGGGTTCGAACGCTTGTCCGTTGGTCGCTTAGGTGTGGCGGCGAGGGGAGCATCTGGATGCCGAGACGGGACGCGCGAGGGGAGGTTGCGCGCGCATATGGTGCTGGCAGAGAGGAGAGGGATCTGGATTGTTCTGGAGTGCTATCTCTGGACACGCGTCGAACTTTCCAGGCTGCGTCGCTGTGGTTATAAAAGAAGAAACGCGAGGGACCTCGGACAGTGTGATTCATGATTAGTTCAGTCAGTAAGCCAGTGAACAGAGCAAGCCAGCCAGTCTTGTGTACCGGAGTTCGACTTGAGTGTGCGTCCGCAACTGTGTGAGCATTAGAAGGCCTGAGTTCGAGTGCAGTGGACCGCAGTTGGAGGGACCTGAGTTCGGGTGCAGTGGACCACAGTTGGAGGGACCTGAGTTCGAGTACAGCGGATCGTCTCTGAAGGTCTGTGGTTCGAGATACTGTGAACTTGAGTGACTGAGCTAGAAGAACTGTGAACTGAGAACTGACAGTTCTGATTTGTAAATAGTGCTTTGTAAATATTAGTTAATATTAACAGTTCGTTGTTGTTTGTAATAGTCCAAGTAAATTGTCATTGTCGTCAGTGGAATGCACTAACGAATACTGTGTTACTGTGTGGAGAGTTATTGTTGGAAGAATAAAATTACATTGTTGTTAGTAAATAAAATTTACAATATATTAATTTCAGCTGTTTACTAAATGTAGCACCAGTGAAAGTGCATAACGTCATCAACGGTCAATGACGAGTACACGTTCAAATGTAGCCGAGCTGTAGCGTGATTGGCTGCCGGAAGTAACACCGATGCTGCTGTAGTGAAAACTGAATACGCGTACAATTTATTTGACACAGTGCTACGTAAAGCATAAACAACCTATACACGTCTTCGGTTTCCTCGTTATTTCTTTCACCCAGTATTGCCATATTTAGCGATAAGTCGCTAAATCTAGGGAATTTTGAATCAGTCTCGGCGACAAATTTTGTAAAATACGATTAGCGAGTTTTCTGCTGATTTTTATATTCTTCCACTTTTTCCTTTCTTTCAAGTTAAAACATTCAACTGAAGTCGTGTACTTAGTTTTAGAAGAGGCATGGGTGCATGACTGAGTCTTCTGATGATTCATACGTGAAGGCCCTGATCTCATATAGGCCAATTTGTGATCAGTGATCAGGGGTGAAAGATTCTCACAGGTTAGGTCTCTCTCTCAATGCTACTGCTCCAACACCGATAAACGGTGGCAACTTTGATTGACACGTGACGAGTCTCGAGCTCCAGCTAATTCTTGGTTCTTCCCCGCAACGCGGAGATTTTCCACTCCGAACCGACCCGAGGCAGTTGAGTTGGAATTTTGTGCCGACAGTTCGTGTGAAGCAAATAGGACTGTAGTTTTTGCTGGTTTTAATATATTTTATGCTCGAGCATGCCGAAATGTAGTAATTATACACCTGGTAGCAGTCCTTTAATGCCTGTCATTAAAGTACACCTACTCATTAAAGTACAGGTCTTCAGCCAATGACAACTCAGCTTACAGGTGTTCAGCCAATGACAGATCAGCTTTGTACCGTTATAAAACCGTAAGTATCGATTATTCTCGGATATGCAATCGAAAGAGAATTAGCGAAAAGTCACGGAGGCTGTAAATCCAATACTGTCGCAGAAGGTTATGTTCTGTTACTATAATAATTAGCGTTAATTGTAAATAATATTTAAATAAATTCAATTTTTCATCTCGTTTTTCAATGTCGAATTCAATAATCAAGGTTATATCAAGTTTAATGGGATTACATCAAGGTTAATGACATTATTGTTCCTCGGAAGAAAAATC
This sequence comes from Periplaneta americana, assembly GCF_040183065.1. Classification (NCBI taxonomy): domain Eukaryota; kingdom Metazoa; phylum Arthropoda; class Insecta; order Blattodea; family Blattidae; genus Periplaneta; species Periplaneta americana. Next base: position 184,771,091 of record NC_091119.1, read on the forward strand.
AATACTTTCGCATCTGCGCACATCTCACAATTCACGACCTAGAACAAGGTCACTTCCGATCTTGTCAGTTACAAATAAAATGTATACATCTGAATATCGGTAATTTCAAGTTAGAAAAATGGTCGAGCATAAAAAGTCGTATGAAACTCGCCTATAATGGTAATTAAGAAGCTCGTATGAAAATTATGAAACTCGCTTGCGCTCGTTTCATAAACATCCCTACTCGCTTCTTAATTACTATCATTATAGGCTCGTTGCATAATGTACTATTAATATATAAGATTTAAAAAGTGTTAGATTTCACCAAAAGAGAAAATTGTGGTCAAACACTTGGGTGAAAATTTCCACACTTACAGTTTGCCAGAAAGTGTAGTGTCAATGATTGGATCAAGTGCAGTGTATTCACAATCAGATGCTCCCGCACCTTCCACCTCAACATCACAGCCGTCAACAATACTCCGCAGAAAAGGGTGACGACGAGGAAATGATATTTTTCTTCGCATGTGCATGTTTCTCTTTATTTTTATTTAGTGATATTTATTATTAATTTTTAGCGACATTTCTGGGGATTTTGTAACAGACTTTGGAGAGATTTAGCTACTTTTTGTTGAAAAGTTAGCGAGTTTGTAGGGCGATATGATGGCAACAGTGCTTTCACCGCTAGTTGGTAGCATAAGGCCAGAATGTCCAAGGTGAAGTGTTCCGACAACGACATCTAGAAACCTTGAGAATGTCTTTTTATACATATTTTCAACCGATTCATTTTACTACTGATATTATATTAGTGTTTGCTTCCAGTTTACTGCATTTACCTATTGCATGTAGCCACGCTTAATCTTCGGTCTGTGTTTTATTTATTCACATATTTCTGTCTTGGAACCCTCATATGATCTTCATTCATTTGTCCATATAGTTCAGTAGACCTATTTTCATGGCTAGTCATAGAGGAAATAAATGAAATGCCGATACAGTAAAATCTGCCTTTGCGGTCAGTGTTGCCAATTCAGCGGTTTTCCCGCTACATCTAGCGTTTTTCAGTGTTAGTTTAGCGAGTAAAATGTGTGAAATTTGTATTGCTCATATAGGGATTTAGCAGTTTTTCTGACACAGCGGTAAAATAATCTTATTTTAACATTGATAGTATAGCAATTTAGCGGTTTCTGCGCTGTATCTTAGCGGATTTCAAAGAATCGAGTTGGCAACAATGTTTGCGGTCACTTCATTTAAATGTTCACCTGACCAAAAGGCAAATTGCATTTTCCATAAGATCAATGCAAATTCTCTCCTTATTTTAAATACCGATACATTATATTGATATTGCAAATATGCAAACCTAATTCGATAAACGATATATATCACAGAAAATATATCGATATATAGAACGATTATCGATATATCGCTATTCCGTAAGCAAATTTCATTTTCAGGCATACTTTGCTTTGTTACAATAATAGCAATATACGTTACAAGAGCGGTATGTTGACGTTTTTATGTTCGAGGAAAAGATTGAAAAAGCGAAACGTAGTTGAGCTTTTTTAATTTCCGAGAACATGAAAACAAACATACCTCTCGTGTATCGTACATTATTTTGTACGAAGCTCGTTTATTACATACCTGAAAGACGAATTTCTAATTAGTTGCAGTGAAATCTCCATGTTGGTTTCTGTTTAATGACGGCAACTTCGGAAAACCAAAATATCTTTCTTCAACATTGTTGCTATAAAATGTTTTCTGTGTTTACTATACTCCAGCAGGCCGTGATATACGTCTGTCTTTTTTTTCCCCCCCAGTCTATAAATGCGAACTTAAAACAAACGGTAAAGTTATGTAATGATTTATTTTTCATTTTAATATTTTAACAATATTATTTATATAACATACTGTAGTAATAACATCGGCATCTGGAATCTTGTTGATTTTTTCACGGCTTCCTTAATGTTACTTGTATCGGGAATGCAATAAGTTTCGTGGAGTAGTAGACTTTACTTAATTTTTTGCAAATATTTAAAAACAATAATTAACATTGCAATTTAGGTGAAATTGTAGTGGTAAGTTTCCAATTTATAATTATTACTATGTTAAACGTCTCTAAAACTAATATGTTAAAAGCCTAAAGCAGTAAAATGAATGTCGCGCTTAAGCGGTAAGAAGAGGGAAATTGTTATGTGTGTTACGTTGGGAATACTGAATGTGGTATTTCACACTTACCGCGTATTGGTTCTGTGCGGAAAACAAGCAAATACGCACGATCTCGCACAAAATTACTTAAATTTTAATATTCCTTTTCACCATTGAAATTAATATCATAACAGTCAAAGGCATAAATGTAAAATTGTAACAATAAATAATACATTTTCAGTACTATATGATGTACTGTAGGTCCTAACCTAAATAAGAAAAATGGTGGAGGCAAGGGAGCTTAAATAATAAAGTGGGAATGAGTTAAGTGAACTCTACATGGTTGAGTATTTGATATTGGAAGTTGATTCAATTATTCTAATGTTATATAGGATTCGATCCAGGACACAGATATAATTGCTCTTTTCTACCTAACAACGTAATCATTTTTAAATGTAAGTAAACAGAACTTAAAATGTTACAAGTTTTAGCAAACTTCACAGTTGATTTGATACAATCCTTCTATAGTAAGTTCACATTGCAAGTTATTGTTACACTCCAACATTCCAAACTACAATGATGATGATGGTAGGGATAGAATTTTTATGCACTAAAAGATATAAGAAAACAACATGTCAGCACTAGGTTGTTCATAGAAATCATAGACGTAAACAAATTTAATGTCACATCGGTATTAAATCCTTGTTTCTCTTTCCATTTCAGAATACAGGAATAAAAGTTTTGATACCCTTTTTGAGGTCAGACGTTTCCCTTTCAGAGTGGGTGTTACTCCTGCCTTGGAGAACATTAATAAAAATATTAAAACAGTAGTAGATAAACCTCTTGTCTGTCTCAAGTTCGCACACGCTGCATTTTGAATTTAGTGCTGCATATTAAAAAGTTTGAATTTGAATTCCAATCTAGCCAATCAGAACAAGGTATTGAGTGAGGTTACACAATTAACTGTCCACCTTCAGTAGGGCCATCTTTCGGGAATTACCGGAGTTGTCTAGTGTGATTTTGTTGTTGTTGATAAGGATTATAATTCAACAAAAAATCGATAAATTTATGAGAAAACCGATATATTATACGATATATTGAATAAACATTTCAATATCGATGTATCGCTATATTATACGATATATTGAATAAACATTTCAATATCGATGTATAGCTATATTGAAACGAAAATATCGGTATTTCGTAAAAACCGATATATCGTTCCCATCTCTACCAGCAATGAAAAAGTCCAACTTACATCTTCTAGAAAATTGTTTCTTTGTTCCTCGTTCAGATAAAGTACTTGAAACCAGTGTTGCCACTTGTCGGAAAATTTCCTGAGCCGTGGGAAATGTTTCTGTTTCTAGAGTTGGAAGAAAAGAGAATTTTTATTAAAAGATGGGAAATTCTGTCATCGAACAGTGAAACATAGAAAGTAAAATAACTACTAGAATGGAATATAGCCTGTTTGTTTAGTTCTAGTTTGAAAAGAAACAGTGCAAGCTAATGACAGTTTATAATTTGTTCCGTTTAATATAATTATTTATTTGTCAGCATTCAAACAGCAACAACAAATGCAATTGTCATTTCTCTATGTCCAGTATAAAGTGGAATCAGGTGTTTAAACTACTGTTACCTAAGTTTTTCCTATTACATAAATCTATTATAAATTTCAACTGTTTTAATGAACAGGAGCATTGAATATTTTCATTAAAATTAGTTTACATTTCAAACACTTCTATAATGTCAGTGTCTGAAAGTTACAGTTGAATTTGACTTCGCTTCAGTAAAACTTTTATTTTGTCGTGTCAGCGAGAAATTGTGTGTTACGAAGGGAGATTTCACCACTGTGGAGGGAATAAGTCATCTGGCAACACTGCTTCAAATAGCAGTAAAATTGTATACTATGTAATGACAAAGGATGTGTCATTTTGTTTAGTGCACAATACTGTAAGTGGGATATAATGTTTATTTTGTCATGTCAATGAAAATTTTGTGTTAAGAAGGGAGATTTAAACCACTGTGGAGAACAACACTGCTTAAAACGGCAGTAAAATTGTAAAGTAATTACAAAGAACGTGTCGTTTTGTTTAATGCATTATGCTGTAAGTAGAGTCAGAGGTTTTGTCGTGTCAGCGAGAAATTTTGCGTTAAGGAGGGAGATTTCGACCACTGTGGAGGGAAAATGTCATGTGGCAACACTGCTTAAACAGCAGTAAAATAAAAACTGTCTAACGAATGACAAAGAACGTTCATTTTGTTTAATGCACTACGCTGTAAGTAGTGTAAAACGTTTATATTGTTTCGTCAGCAGGAAATGTTGTGTTAGGAAGGGACATTCTCATATAGCTATTTCGTTGCATAATGATAGAATTTCTTTCTTGTCTTGACCCATGCATTTCACTAATTCCATGGGGATTTCATCAATTCCTGTTGTTTTCCCATTCTTCATTTCTTTAAGCGCTAATTCAGCTTCTACCCTTAAAATAGAAAATCCTTTTTCGTTTTTGATACGGCTTCTTCATCTTCTATAGCTAAGTAAACTAGACGATTCCTTGTCTCATGTAACTCTCTTGCATATTTCGTCCGTATGTTTAGTATTCCTTGTTTGTTTGTTATTTCATTTCCGATGCCGTCCTCTATCAACCACATGGATTTCCTGTTCTTATCTGTGAAATCCAAACATTTTACTTTGCGGTAAATTAAATCATATCTTCATTTTTCTCTAGATATTCTATTTCTTCATATTTCTCTTTCATCCAGTCTTCTTTTCCTTTACCAGTTTCTCCTCTTAGTTCGTTGTTTAGTTTCTTGTGTTGATATTTTTCCATTTTCTCCTCTCTTCCATCTTCAACATTTTCGCTGTAACCCAAAGTTTCTTAATTCTCACACCTTATGTGTATCCTATTGTTTCTTCTACTGTTTTTAATTCTCATAATAATAATAATAATAATAATAATAATAATAATAATAATAATGGCTTTATTTAACCTGGCAGAGTTAAGGCCGTAAGGCCTTCTCTTACACTCAACCAGGATTAAAACTTGCTTACACAATTGAATATAAAACTGGATCGGAATTAAGTAATTACATACTGATACAATTTAGGTACATAATGAGATCAAAAGAGGTAGTTACATAAAATGTACCTCATAAAATAAAAATAAACATAGTGAAATACATATTAATGTTGTTAGAATCAAATACGAATCACGTAAAAACAGAAGCCGATAATTCAATAAAAAAATTTACACAGTAAAAATAAAAATAAACACGTTAGTCCCTACATATTAGTATTAGATTACAATTAAGTAGGATTTACATAATTAAACCACAAACCGACAATTGAATAAAATGTACACAAAAATAGATTAATAATAAAAAACAACACAGTGGGATACATATTGGCGTTAAGTGATAAATGAACACGATTTAGATAATAAAAATAAGAAACAAAAAAATAAATAAATAAATAAATACAGTGGAACACATTCCATTAAATATTTGCAACGCGTTAGGTCTGGCAACTCATCATAAGATATTTTTCTAATTTACATTTAAAGGAAATTAAAGTTCGGCAGCCCTTGACTTCAGGCGGCAGAGAATTCCAGTGACGAGAAGTAGCAACAGTGAAAGATGAAGAATAAAGAGATGATGTGTAGAGTGGTATTTCTAGCGTGTTATCATTTTGTGACCGAGTATTTAGCCCTCACATAAGCCCGCCATTGGTCCCTATCCTGTACAAGATTAATTCAGTCTCTATCATCATATCCCACCTCCCTCAAATCATTTTAATATTATCCTCCCATCTACGTCTCGGCCTCCCCAAAAGTCTTTTTCCCTCCGGCCTCCCAACTAAGACTCTATATGAATTTCTGGATTCGCCCATACGTGCTACATGCCCTGTCCATCTCACTGTTGTCTGTATACAACTTTCTTAAATGAGTGATAAGAGATATACTTACTTACTTACTTACATATGGCTTTTAAGGAACCCGAAGGTTCATTGCCGCCCTCAGATAAGCCCGCCATCGGTCCCTATCCTGTGCAAGATTAATCCAGTCTCTATCATCATATCCCACCTCCCTCAAATCCATTTTAATACTATCCTCCCATCTACGTCTCGGCCTCCCTAAAGGTCTTTTTCCCTCCGGTCTCCCAACTAACACCCTATATGCATTTCTGGATTCGCCCATACGTGCTACACCCCCTGCCCATCTCAAACGTCTGGATTTAATGTTCCTAATTATGTCAGGTGAAGAATACAATGCGTGCAGTTCTGTGTTATGTAACTTTCTCCATTCTCCTGTAACTTCATCCCGCTTAGCCCCAAATATTTTCCTAAGCACCTTATTCTCAAACACCCTTAACCTATGTTCCTTTCTCAGAGTGATAATCCAAGTTTCACAACCATACAGAAGAACCGGTAATATAACTGTTTTATAAATTCTAACTTTCAGAGTTTTGGACAGCAGACTGGATGATAAGAGCTTCTCAAACGAATAATAACACGCATTTCCCATAATTATTCTGCGTTTAATTTCCTCCCGAGTGTCATTTATATTTGTTATTGTTGCTCCAAGATATTTGAATTTTTCCACCTCTTCGAAGGATAAATCTCCAATTTTTATGTTTCCATTTCGTACAATATTCTGGTCACGAGACATAATCATATAGCCTACTTTGTCTTTTCGGGATTTACTTCCAAACCGATCGCTTTACTTGCTTCAACTAGAATTTCCGCGTTTTCCCTAATCGTTTGTGGATTTTCTCCTAACATATTCACGTCATCCGCATAGACAAGAAGCTGATGTAACCCGTTCAATTTCAAACCCTCTGTGTGACCCTGAACTTTCCTAATGGCATATTCTAGAGCGAAGTTAAAAAGTAAAGGTGATAGTGCATCTCCCTGCTTTAGCCCGCAGTAAATTGGGAAAGCATCAGATAGAAACTGACCTATACGGACTCTGCTGTATGTTTCACTGAGACACATTTTAATTAATCGAACTGATACGAGATATAGAGATTTTAATTATCATATTTTCAGAAAGAAACAAATATTAAGCCTACCGAAAGCAATCGGTATTATGAAATTACTTCCAATTATCGATATTTCGAGTAGGCCTAATGATGTTTGAAATTCCATTGCTTCAATTGCATTTTTAAAGTGAAATGGGTACGAGAAAGCTTGCGTATTGCAGGTAGCATTCCACGCTACCTTATCATCACGACAGAAAATGATAGCAATGCAGGGAAGTGCAACACATGAGTACTGAACTAGCGGCCAATCTCTGCAAACGACTATCTCCCAGTTCGAGATAAAGAAGCGACAATCGCGAGCGAGTGTTTTGTATGAAAGGATCCAACTCATTTAGCTCCGAACCATGACGACCATAATGAGGTGTAAGATAGAGGCCAGCACAAACAGTCATGAGCCTCAGAGGAATTCACCGGAATAAAGGCCACGGTCACAGTACAAGATGAGCGCTCTTTTAGAACAGGACATTCGTCGAATTCTCTATTGCAGGGGTGGTCAACCCATCCACCAGTCGATCGCCACAACTTTAGCCGATCTTTACTTTTCGAAGTTCTCTACTATCCTTAACCTGGCTTTTGTTGGTTGATCCATCACCGCAACATCTAAAGAGCCGATCTTCAATTATCAAAATTGTCGACCATACCAGACGTTTGAGATGGGCAGGGCATGTAGCACGTATGGGCGAAATCCAGAAATGCCGGAGGGAAAAATACTTTCGGGGAGGCCGAGACGTAGATGGGAGGATAATATTAAAATGCATTTGAGGGAGGTGGGATATGATGATAGAGACTGAATTAATCTTGCACAGGATAGGGACCGATGGCGGGCTTATGTGAGGGCGGCAATGAACCTTCGGGTTCCTTAAAAGCCATTTGTGAGTAAGTAACTAAATGCTGAATTAAAAGTGCATGCACCGGTACGTATTTTTCATAATTACAGACACTAAAATCTGCAGGGTGAGTTGTACCTTATTCTGTTTCTACTGATCAGATTTCTTTAGCTTATTCAAAGCGTTCCCGATAGCCTATGTCTGATCGTTTTTTCTCTTCATATGTTTCGACATTTTACAAAAAGTGGTTCTTAAGGGCAATTGTTGCAACATTATATCCGTCCAAATTTCTGGTAAAAATTGTTACTCTTCTAGCAGAACATCTAATTCTTAATCGAATAATACCTAAACGAACACCCTACGACGTGTTGTTTCTAAGTTATGGCCGATTGCTGGTGCATGACACAACTTTTCTCCGTCCATACTATTGCTACGCCCATCAATCCTATAGCTATGACTATAAAATGCCACACTCTACACAAAGTAGTTCACTAGTCTCTTCTTCAATGGTGCCAGAATAAGATTCTGATGGACCTAATTATGGCCATTGTCGGGAATCGAAGTATTGGCTATAGTGTTGTACATGTCATCCGTTCCGTCATAACTGCTAAATCTGAGAAATAAGTACCTGAACACCATCCAAGTTTTAATTCAAATGATTTTACTTTGACAGTTTTATCAACAGTAATCTCACTAGAAGTTTTGATTTTATCGATAAATCTGTGACTGGAACACGAGCAGATTTATCTACTAGAGAAAATCAAAACTCGAGTGAGATTTAATTGACTATTACACGATTAGAAGAAAGTATATAAATATTAGAAGTAACAAAGTACTCCAATGCAATAATATATTAATTGGCTTACGAAAATAGAACTGTATCCAAATGTATTATTGTACCATATCAACATTACGCTAGATGGCAGTAGTGTTTTATGATTGTTTTGTCTTGTTATCAGGTGTGCCAACTATTGAATCTTCATTGGACTCTGTGGACGATTACTGGTCAAGAAGACTTTGTTGATTCAGTTTCATTTTTATTAAAACAGTTGCATTCCACTTCAATTATCCCGATCCCAGTAATCAACGTCACTTGACAGAAGAAGATTTTTAATAAATCTTAGTATTAAACAATCTCTGATACGTGACTATTCATAATATCATATAGCAGAAGCTATAACATAACCTAAATAATATAAACGAGTGTAGAAAAGTTTTAATTAGGGATGATGAAATAAACAAGAAACGATGATGAAATAAAAAAATAAACATGAATAATTTTAAAAGAAACAATTATTGAAAGTAGGTACAATTTTCAAATTTGAATGTCTTAGTGGTTGGTGATTCAGTTGATGTTATATTGGACGTGTGTGTAAAAGAAGTGAACTCGGTGATGTACATGGTGTATCCCTCAACTTATTCAGGATTTCCGAATGGTGCTCTTTATTTATTTGTAAATAGGGTTTCAGGGAAGATGCATAGGTATGACCAGTGATCTTTATTAATTCTTGTTCTTGAATGCCAATGTGAGTCATATTTGAAAGAGCTGTGCATCGACTGGAGTGGTTTGTAATTTTCTGTTTTTTGACGTCCAGACCAGTGCAGTTTGAAATGTTGGCAAACAAAGAAACAAATGCTAGGGCTGTGGAGTAACGGTCAGCGCGTCTGGCCGCGAAACCAGTTGGCCCGGGTTCGAATCCCGGTCGGGGCAAGTTACCTGGTTGAGGTTTTTTACGGGGTTTTCCCTCAACCCAATACGAGCAAATGCTGGGTAACTTTCGGTGCTGGACCCCGAACTCATTTCACCGGCATTATCACCTTCATATCATTCAGACGCTAAATAACCTAGATGTTGACACAGCGTCGTAAAATAACCCAATAAAAATGCTAGGGTAGTGATAAAAATAAACCAATGCTAGGGACGCGATAAAATTAAACAAATGCTAGGGACGCGATAAAATTGTGCGATAAGCAGCCATGATTGGTTGAAAGACGTCCTTTCGTACCGTTTTATTGGTCAAAAGTAGTGTGACGTAGTAAAAGTGTAATAAAAATTTCTGTATTTAGATTCATGTAACTTATTAAGATCATGATAATAATAGCATTGTGATTTATATGTACACTTTTTTCTGGTATTGTACATCACTTTCCATTGTATTCTGAGTATAGATATTAGATTTGATATTTTCTTCCCCCACAGTTGTCGCATCTAACCACTGTCAGATTTGGAATTGCACGTAGACATCAACTCGATAACTACAATAGTTTTACAATTTTTTAAGCTCATCTATACTAATAATAAATCTGTAGCCGAAATTTTTCTTATACTTTTCGATTTTCCAAAAACAATTGGTCCTAACATATATAATTAACCACCCTGAAACCGAAAATCGCTTTTTTGAAAATTTTGTTTGTATGTCTGTCTGTCTGTCTGTCTGTATGTTTGTTACCTTTTCACGCGATAATGGCTGAACGGATTTCGATGAAAATTGGAATATAAATTAAATTTGTTGTAACTTAGATTTTAGGCTATATGGCATTCAAAATACATTATTTAAAAGGGGGGGGTTATAAGGGTGTCTGAATTAATTAAATCGAAATATCTCGCTTATTATTGATTTTTATGAAAAATGTTACATAACAAAAGTTTCGTTAAAAATAATTTCCAATAAGGTTTAACCTTTGAAAAATTTTGATAGGACTGATATTTAATGAGATAAATGAGTTTTAAAATTAAAATAACTGCCATCCAAGGCCGTGTAATGAATTAAACAAATGCCTTCGTCTATAAGGGGCCTTGGACAGCAACAATCGAAAGCTATGAAAGATGGCCTACAGAGAATGTTTCTTTGTTTGTATGAAGTAATATCGGAAGCTATGTAAATTAACCGATTTCTATAATTAATTATTACTTCACCATTGGAAAGTGTAGTTTCTCTAGATGGACATAATGTTATAATGTTATTACAGTAACAATATAATATAATATAATATAATATAATATAATATAATATAATATAATATAATATAATATAATATAATATAATATAATATAATATAATGTAATGTAATGTAATGTAATGTAATATAATATTATATGCAATATTATATAATATAATTTAAGTTATTTGAAGGGTTCAGAACCATAGTGGGCCAAGCGCCATTTACTGAATACGTAGAAAACAATGGTTAAAATTAAGTTATTACCATAATTCAATGGAAACCTATAACAATTAAAATAAAATATACACATTAAATCTAAATTATATCAATCTTCATTAAACTATGGTTGCATGTAATAAAAATTAAGAAACATGTTAAAGGAATTGTCATTGCACCAAATGAGTGTCTCTGGACCAAAATGATCGCATTTTAATTATTTGGATGCAATTTAAATTAAGTAACATATTAAACGATTTATCCTTCTATCAAACACGAATGTTCCCTGGATCAAATGTCCTATTTTAATTATGTAATTACTTTATATTTATTTCTAACGGGTGCAGCGGAGCGCACGGGTACGGCTAGTCATGTAATAATTTTAACATCAATATTTTAACACTTGAATGTGGCTTATATAGCCAGTTTTATATAATAATGTAATTTTGCCATATATTTATTATTTTACATACAATCATGTTATTTGATATTAATTGGGTTTATTTGTATTGCATTATATGTGTACCTTTATCATGCATATGGGCATAAATGGTTCTGATGATGGCTCAATAGAGCCGTAAACGTTCAATTCAAAATATATATAACAAAGTATTTTAAAACCAAAAAATTTGTTAAAAGGATAAGCATAGACGGTATATGAAATAAAACCTTGATTGTTAGTATAAAAGTGTAATATTCGAAATAATCCTACGAGGAAATCTTTCCGAAATTTGTGTTTCTATAAGACGGTTTTTCCGCACCTTTTTGTTAGATTCTGTGACAGTAATAAAGTTGTTGTTGTTTTCTAATGCCAGGCGTTTGACAATAAAGTCATTTGACCTCTTGCACTCCAATATTTTTCAAAGATATTATCATGACCAGCCACTGAAGCACAGAGTTTGAGGTGTTCCGAATCCATGTCTTGGTTTGAGTTGCACAATGGGCAGTTAGGGGACTGATATATTCCAATTCTATGCAGGTGTTTGGCCAAACAATCATGGCCTGTTGCGAATCTAAATGCAGCTACAGACGATTTTCGTAGTAAATCAGGAATTAACTGTGGATTTTGATGCAGAGAGTTCCATTTTAGGATTGAGTTATCAAATGTTGTTTGTTGAAGTCTAAGTATGTAGATTTAATAAATCTTTTCACAGAGTAATACGTAGATTTAGTAACAGGTCTGTAAGTAGCAGTGTTGCCCTTCTTTGCTAAAGCATCCGCATTCTCGTTTCCCAGGATTCCACAATGGGATGGTATCCATTGGAATACAATTCTTTTATTGAGTGATATTAATTGAGAGAGCATTTTAGTTATTTCTGCTGTTTGAGATGAAGGTGTGTGTTTAGAGACGATTGATAGAATAGCTGCTTTGGAGTCTGAGAATATAACTGCATTCCTAAATTTATTGATGTGGCATAGAAGATTCCTGAGACGTTCACTTATTGCAATGATTTCACCATCAAAACTTGTTGTTCCATATCCAAGAGATCTATAAAGTGAGAAGAGACAGCACGTAACACCTGCACCGGCACCTTGTTCTCTGGAGATCAAGGATCCGTCGGTGTATAAATGAAGCAAGTTTTGTGGAGGATACCTAATATTAATTGTCTCTAAAGACAATTGTTTCAGTATCTCAGTGTTTACTTCTGATTTCAGTATTTCTTCTGTTAAATTTAAATTATATTCTATATTTAATAGAGTTAAAGGGTTTGGTTTAATTTGTAAGTTTTCTTTTAAATTAAATCTGGGATATTGATTTTCTGTTTTAATTCTTGAACGATGGATATGAAACTTTTTTCAGTTTTCAATCTACATAGAGGACTGTATGAATGCCAATTGTTTCCTGGTAATCTGATAAGTTTTTCATATTGAATCAGTGCTTTTTCTTCTATTGTAATTTTGATGCTGTTAATATTAGAGAGGAATCTCATAGAATCTATTGGACAGTAATAAAGTGATACATTCTGTGATCGTAGCCTTGAATGCAAGCAACGCTATACTGAATACATATCATGTGTTCTTATTCTAAGACAGACCAATGATCAAACCGACATTGTTCTCCTTCTGGTCGGGCAATGGTCAGACAACAATGGCCAACATACCGTGGACGTGTTTCCGTCCGCATTCCTATCAGCCCGCGGTCAACATGCAATGCGACCCTTACAGGCAAATCATATTTGTGTCCGCTGGGACAATCGGCACCGGTGTGAGAGGGTGTGCGCTAATTGCTATGCAAAATCTAAACGCCCAGAGATGCTAACAATTCCTTGCCTTTGTTGAGAGCAGCTCTGTATTCCAATGGAGCATGATCAGAAGAAATAGGCCTAGGGGAAACCCGGGCAAAGCGAATAAGCAAAGAATAAACAATTCCGCAGGCTATATTTTGATGCCCCCGAAATAAAAACTGCATGAAATTGGTTGTGACACATGTTGTCCACAAATTTAAAAAACAACAATTCGTTTCACGTACCAACGGACAGTGATATGATTTGAGAAAGAAAATATAAGGTGGGTGCTCCTGTTATGGCCATGTTCCTGATATGCCCCCCCCCCCTATTATGAGTTAGTTAACCAAAAAATCCGCTAAATTGCAGCAGCATCCAGTGAAAGGGCATCCTGGTATGTCACCTGATCGTTTTCCATCCAATCAGGTTGAGCAATATGGCGTCAGTTGCCTGTTTTGCGGTTTTCATGTGACCTCTTCTTATTTTTCTCTGGTAAGTCTCCTTTGTTTTATGCGTGTTTTTCAAATACTTGTTTCATGAAAACCATCGTACTCCATTCAGTTTTTAATGTTGTGTTGATTGGTGTTGTAGTTGATGGCGTATATTTTACGGGTTGTTCATAATCAAACGATTTTCGTGAAAGCTTACCTGCTCCTGATATGGCCATATCAAATGCACCATGGCCATATCAAGTTCATTTCACTTTTATTTTTTCACCTGGCAAATTTACATGCCTTATAGCTGGGATTACGCAAAAATGTTGTATTTTAAGAAAAACAACTTAATTTTTTATGAAAAAACCTATTTTGACTACACTTTTCAAATATAAGAAAGATTATTAAGTGTCATGTTTATTCATTTTACACCAAAATTATTTAATTTTAGCACAACTGCTCTATCAAACTGAAAACAATCACGATTTGTAGAACATGGAACAAGGGTGGCCATATCATGTGCACGTGTTCCTGATATGGCCACTAGGTAGACGTTCGGAAATTGGGACTTTTTGGACAATTAAAGCTATTTTTATGGGGAAAGGAAATTGTTTTAAGAAAGTCCATTAGATTGAGAACGAATAAGAAAAAAGTGGTTTACATTTTTTTTTTCAAAATGGCGGCTAGAAAAATTCCCAAACCTTAGCATGGCCATATCAGGGACACCTACCTTAGTTAAGTTAATTATTCGCTTTGCCCGTGTACCTGGGCAAAACGAATAATTAACCCGGGCAAAGCGAATATCCTATAACATTTTTACTTTTCTATTTAATTTTCATTCACTGATAATAAAATTAAATCAACACATAAACACGATGTTAATGAGTCATATGAGATGACAAAAAATGTTATTACAGCACTTTGCAGCACGTTAGATTAGTACAAAATACAAATTTGAACAAGTCGACGTTTCACTGGCACTGAAGACTTAATTTCTTCTGGTTTCGCTTCTTCCGATACTTACCTTTTAACGTTTTTAATCGCTATAGATGTAAGAACTTCAGAGCGCTGACATTTTCTACGTTTACCTCCTATCTTTCGAACATCCACTTTTGGCACTGTCCTAAATCAAAAGAACTGACTTGGGTTCTCCTGCTGACGATGTTGACTGTTATGGTGTAACCGGAACTGAAAGTCTTAGTGTAATTGGTGTATTGAACATTTCTTTAATCTTTGAAGATGCCGACATCACAAAGATGGTTGATTCTGAGTCAGCAATAACTGTTTCTTCAGTCGCTGAAGAAGCTGACACCGCATAATTTGTTGAATCTGAGCCACCTGGCGTTTCGCTAATTTCTTTCTCAAGTGGGCGATCTGTAAGTTGATCTGGAGCTAAATCTTCATCAATAAACACATTAGCCTATGGTTGTATGGTGAGATAGCAGAACCACTGATTGGAAGATTTTATTTCTTCAAGTGCTTTTTTCATGGCTTCTTCAGACCATTTGGCTTGTTCAGTTTTCCTCTTGAAAAAGTAAACCATCTCAAAACACATTACGACCTTTTTATGTAAAAATTAAGATCAGTGCTGCTCCTTTATAATTTAATTAGTGTAATTATTATATTACAGACCGAAGATAAAAATTCACATGTAAAATTATTATTATTATTATTATTATTATTATTATTATTATTATTATTATTATTATTTAGTAAATGTACAGATATCCGCCACAGCTAACACTTGTATAGTCAAATAAAGGTGGAAGGGCAAAGCGGATAAGTTATCCACTTTGCCCTATTCACTTTGCCCGCAGACGCCATTTCGCTTTTCATTTAAGATTATACAAATATAAACGTTAATAACGTACTTCGTAAGTATGGCACTTTAGAAGTAATAGTATCGCCTATATATTACTATCACATAACAAAGAGTTTCTGAATTATTGTATGCTGTAGGCCTACAAATGTTTCTCTTACCTTGAAATATTTTAAGAAAACAGTCAATTTTCTTCAAACGCACACTGACTTCTTTTCTCACTATCTAAAATGACGAAGAATCACTTGTAGCAGCAAAATCTGGTTGCGATTCTTCTCCAATATAGCAGAAGGCGCTACCTATTGCCGTTTCTAAGAAATAGGCATTACTCTCTTTGCCCGGGTTATTCGCTTTGCACGGGTCTCCCCTACATTTCAATATACCAATGGTGATTCTTGGTATAATAATTTATAGATTAACTTATGTACAGGGTCGGTTTTTTTTAATGCACCAAGAAGTATATTCAAATTTTGTAATAAACGAGACTATTTCGAGCGTGGCGGAGTAGTCAACCTCTCTGCCTTCCATCCTGGCGACCCAGGTTCGATCCCCGTCTGAGTCACGAAGGAATTTGCATTTTAATATTATCCTCCCATCCACGTCTCGGCCTCCCCAAAGATATTTTTTCCTCCGGTCTCCCAACTAACACTCTATATGGCGAGTCTATGGCGAGTCCTTGGCATCAACCCCTTTGATTTGATTACCCCCCTTTGATTTGATTACCTGGTTGGGTTTTCCCCAACCAAAAGGCAAATGCCGGGTAATATTTTGGCGAATCCTCGGACCTCACCTCATCTCACTACATCTCGCCAAAATATTGTAAAAAAATTGCACAAAATTGTAAAAAATTGTAAAAAATTGCACAAAATTGTAGAAAATTACTAAATTGTAAAACTATAAAAATTTGTAAAAATTGTAATTGTAATATTTTAAAATTTTTACTTGTTCCACATCTTAAAGCTTCATTGCTCATGTAAGATCTATGGAATAAAATGAATGAATGAATGAATGAATGAATGAATGAATGAATGAATATGCATTTCTGGATTCACCCATACGTGCTACATGCCCTGCCCATCTCAAATGTCTGGATTTAACGTTCCTAATTATGTCGGGTGAAGAAAATAATACTTGGTGATCTGCATTGTGTAACTTTCTCCATACAGAACAACCAGTAATATAACTGTTTTATAAATTCTAACTTTCAGATTTTTTGACAGCACACTGGATGACAAAAGCTTCTCAACCGAATAATAACAGGCATTTCCCATATTTATTCTGTGTTTAATTTCCTCCCGAGTGTCATTCGTATTTGTTATTGTTGCTCCAAGATATTTGAACTTTCCTACGTCTTCGAACAATAAATCTCCAATTTTTATGTTTCCATTTCGTACAGTATTCTGGTCACGAGACATAATCATATACTTTGTCTTTTCGGGGTTCACTTCCAAACCTATCGCTTTATTTGCTTCAAGTAAAATTACCGTGTTTTCCCTAATCGTTTGTGGATTTTCTCCTAACATATTCACGTCATCCGCATAGGCAAGCAGCTGATGTAACCCGTTCAATTCCAAACCCTCTGTATTATCCTGAACTTTCCTAATAGCATACTCTAGAGCGAAGTTAAAAAGTAAACGTGATAGTGCATGTCCTTGCTTTAGCCCGCAGTGAATTGGAAAAGCATCAGAGAGAAAATGGCCTATATGAACTCTGCTGTAAGTTTCACTAAGACACATTTTAATTGATCGAACTAGTTTCTTGGGAAAGCAGCATAGGAATCAGAAATGTACTGATATTCCCTAGAGATTTTACACTGTAATATAGAGAGTTTCATCACAGTATACTATATAGAGTCACGAAGCTTGAGTTTTGAGGGTGCTAGAAACAATAGACTGTGACGGTACTATTTTTTATTGCCTGTAATGAGGCGATATTAGCGATCCTAGTGGTGATCCTAATGTTTGCATATTTACTACTATTGAGCTTCGCGACTGTATATACTGGACTGTGGTTTCATCCTAGCGAAGGAAGTCTGTTGCATACTAACTGCTCCCTTTGTGTGCACTGTGCTTACTCACCTTTCAACATAACACTGCTTGCACTGTTATGAATGCAATTGTGTGAAGCAAGCCAAACCGTATTTCCGAAGTCCAAACCAATTATGGTTAATTATTATTTGAGGCTTGAAGTAGCTGATAAATGGCAAGCAGTATTGTAATTTGAGAACACAAAACATCCCAGCCTGAATACCCGGCTACTCTCCAGTGTCAATCACTACACAAGACTGCCGGCTTTACTGTCGGGGCAGAACATGTTTGTCTTTGTATGACCGTTCCAGTAATTGGAATGCTTGTGATTTTCAACGGTTTGAGCAAACAGAAACAGGACTCTCGGCTCTTTCTGGCAGGAGCTGAAGTAAGGGCGCTCCGTAGCAAGAGGATAAGTGCGTGGGTGGAGAACTGTCTACCATTTGATTGTGCGCTCTTTACTTTCTCATTCCAAGAAGCACGCATAAACAGAAAGTAGGCTATATTGACGTTGCAAAAAAAAAGTCGAGTTCAACATTTTCTCGGAAATGCACGTTTCATGCTTCCTTCTTACCGTAAGAGTGGTTTAATGTATCCGCACTGTGTCTGGATACACTGTAAAGTATTCTATCTTAAATCATTCAATGTAACTTGTGTTGGACATACACAGAAATAAAATAGACCAGTGCTGCTCATCGGAGTGACTACTGCCGCGGAGGGATCGGAGATTACGAATAAACCTCTCCACCGGTGATCTCCGATACTACCGTAGGTGGAACAGGGGACATACGGAGGGATGCGGTGGTTAGGAGCGAAGCGACAGTTAGCTCAAGGACGACCGGCGCGTACGGACTGACGGTAGTTGTGAGTGGAATAAAATGGCTCCAAATCGGATATCCGTCGCATGGAAATTCTTTAATTTAGTTGAAGGTAATAATAAAGTCGTACACTGTAAACTTTGTGGACGAATTTACTCTAAGGGTGGTGGAACTTCGAATTTGTTAGACCATTTGAAGCGATCGCACAATCGCGAACTTGATGAAAAAAATTACGCAAAACATTTGATACGATTTATTTTTAAATTGTTTAAGTTCTATTGTTCCCAAAGGCCCACAGTATAGGAAAAAGTCTTGACATTTCTCTAAAACGTAACTTTGGAGGCAATAAAAAATATATGAAATATTTAAAAGACGACTTGAGTTATATTTTGGTGTTCAGACAACTTGAGTTATATTTTACTGTTTGGATTAAAATATTGAGTTTCTGAATGAAACTAAAGAAACAAGTGGTAATAATATAATTACAATTATTATTCTTAAGTTGATATCCGCTTATATTTTTATTACAGAGAAAGAGTGACGCATTTTAGAAGAGGCAGTTCAAATACTGACACCCTTTAACACAATGATCACAATCCTGTCCGGTGAAGAATCTGAATAAATTATGTTGGACAGTAAACTTTATCCCATTGATAGCCCAAGTTTCTTTTGTTCCATTCTGAAGCTCCCTCAATATATTTTACGTTAAACTAAACCGATTAGAATAATAATTGACAAACACTGTTTGCGATTAAACGAGAGTTTCTAGGAGAATTAAAGTATAAATGTTTACATTAGCTACTGAAAAGCTTTACTTCTGCGTTAGTTTTGCAGTTAGATTGAATGTTATTAATTTGATCAATGACATAAAACTAATACGCCTTTCTACATATACTATGAATTTTAAAACTAGAAAAAAAATCTGTCAGCTAACGTAGCACTTTAAGCAACACAAAAAAAGAGCCGAAGAAAGATAGAGAGATTAGCATAAAAGAGGGAATATACAACAACAAATTACAACTTATTTTAAAAGATACGCGGACGTCAGCGGACTCGAATCACTACCTGATCCGATCAAAGGAATGCTCAGCGGAAAGTGTATGTCTGCGCCACAGCACATATACAACCTGCGCGGCATCAATCGGAGGAAATCCGGAGGTCTCCGATTGAAAGCGCGCAAACAACTGCTCCGGAGAAAGCCTAATCATAAGCAGCACTAAAATAGACAAAGAGGGAAATATTAGAGCCCCAGTGACTACTAATAGGCCTAGAATATTGTGTAATTGTTGCTCTAATTTGAGAATAAATTATGTTCAGCACTTCCACTCGCAATAAACAATAGCAAGATAATTGTGGCTTTCTGTGGGTAGGGATTAGATTAATAATAACGTTGAACAATAAGACGGTTAATTCTGTAGCACGGAAAGGTGTGTAATAAAATGCTATCTTTCTGATAATCTCCAATATAATTGCATGAACACACAAATGGAATTGAAAGCAATTACGATCAGTATAAATTTAACATACGAGTCCCCTAAGAAAGTATTCTACATTGTAGACCAATAATGAGGTGTCATGGGAAACAATTCCGGGATTTTAGTGATTACATAATACTAGATATATATTCGAGATATGGAAGTAAGAACTCTCCAAGCTTCATTCTCTAATTTCACGGTTATTTTTACCTCCATTTTTATACCAACTATTATTCGTATTATTGTGTAGGCCAATTGAAACTATAAAATTAAGAAAAGTGATTTTAGAAGAGAGAATTTTGAAACTTAACAATACAACAGAACATAAAAAATTTTTCGGAACTGTATGTAAAACTAATTTAAAAAAAGATAAGTTTCTGTTCAGACTTAATGTGAGATGAGAACAGAAAGTCAAAACATATTGCGTTATTATCTAATAAATTAAGAGAAAAACTATATATTGCTTTGTTATAGTGTGTTCTTAATTTTACAACAATAAAATGGCTTTTAAGGATCCCGCAGGTTCATTGCCGCCCTCACATAAGCCCGCCATCGGTCCCTATCCTCTGCAAGATTAATCCAGTCTCCATCATCATATCCCACCTCCCTCAAATCCATTTTAATATTATCCTCCGATCTACGTCTCGGCCTTCCCAAAGGTCTTTTTCCCTCCGGCCTCCCAACTAACACTCTACATGAATTTCTGGATTCGCCCATGTACCACAATTAATTTAGTCAACATATGTTTTTACAATTATTTTAAATTGTATTTTAATTAATTTATATAACATTTAAGACATATCTATTGTGCATAATAATGTGTATTTCTGGTTCTTCCATACTGAACAATAATGTCAAATGTCTCATGATTCACATATTCCATACCATCACATAAGACATCATCGTATTCATCATCATACACAATCTCGCTCTCGCGCTTGTGGAATACCCTACCCAGTGACATCAGAGACTTTCGGAATTTAGTAGCGTTCAAAAGCAAGGTTATTAAGCATTTTCTTATTACGGAGAGTAGGTTTAACTTGTACTTAATCGATAAGAGAAATGCTTCTCTCTTCTTAACTTTTACAATAAACTGTCTAGCTTTTATTAATCAGTTAATCTTTTAGTACTTTGATTTTTATTGTATTTGTAAATTTAATATTAATTGCAATTATAATTGTAATTGTATTCTTAATATTGTATTTGTAATCCCCTGGTAGAGGGGAAGAGAAGGCCTCACGGCCTTATCTCTACCATGTTAAATAAATAAATAAAATATTCATGCATTCTGACATGCTCCTAAAAATATTCACCAGAGTTTCTAGTCTTTATCGCAATGTTATAATTCCTGCATATTATATCTGCAGTGATCGGGAAAAGTGACATAAGTCTGTTTCCACAAACCTTTCTTGATAATTTATTGACAACTTACGGAACATCTGCTCGCTTGGAAAAAAATACATAAGTATTTCTCCCATTACAATAATTCATACAGAAAAAAATCAAATCGACAAAAACCAGTGTAAGTTGTCAATAAATTGTCAAAAAATGTTTGCGGAAACTGACTTATGTCACTTTTCTCAAGCACTGTAGATATGTTGTTAACGAGATGTTTTATAATGTGTTCCTGTTAGGTTCATAACACCTGATGATGCCTTAAGGCGAAATTGCTCGTCATATGATAAAATAAAATATATTTACATTCAATGATGTATTGTATTGTATTTATTAACGTCCCATGGTATTCATACATTGCTTACAGCTAGAATATGGAAAAAGTAAAAAAAAAAAAAACTTAATACTATTATAAAATCTTAATTTATAGTCACAGTCTAGATGAAATGTATACAGACGAGATTTACAATAAAGTCTACTATTACAACACAAAGTTTTAGTATCAATTTCATGAAGTGTTATTGAATGTCATAAATTCACCTACAGAATAGAAGGTGTGAGAAATTAGGTACTTCTTTAATTTGGCCCTAAATAATTTTATGTTTTGAGTTTCATTTTTTATATCGATAGGGAGGCTATTAAAATTTTTTACTGCCATATAACGCACTCCTTTTTGATAGCACGATAGACTTGCCGATGGAGTATGAAAGTAATTTTTTGACGTGTATTTATGCTATGAACTATTGAATTAGTTACAAAGTTTTCACGAATATATACGAGGAAGATTATTAATGAAAATATATACTGACAAGCCATGGGCATTATTTGTAGTTTTTTGAAAATAGTCCTACACGACTCCCTAGATTTCGCACCTACTATTATTCTAATTACTCTTTTTTGTAATAGAAATATATTGTTACTATCTGTGGAATTTCCCCAGAATATTATTCCAAAACTCATTACCGAGTTATATAATTTATTGTATAAAAGTGATAAGTTTAGACTGAACGGTAACACAATACAATTAATTAATTTATTAGTAACTTATCTAAAAAAAACAACAATGTCTGTCAATTACATCTGTAAAGTTTCATGACCGAACTAGAGAAAATTTTCCAGCTTGTTAGCAGAATTGCAGTCTGGAAATGTTTTGTTCTTCTTTCACCCCTTGAGACACGAGCTTACAGTTATTGATGTTAATTGACCCACTTTACATCGAAAATAATTGCACCGCATCGCCGAAGTTCCCTCGATTCCGTGTTTGAATTTTTTTAAGGATAACAAACGCATTGTAGCACAACAGGAACTGAAAGACACGGAAAACTTGAATCCCCCAGGGAATTAAGAAGAAGGAGAAGGGGCCGTGTGTATTCTCCAGGGACAGGGATCTCATCGGACGCGCCATCACGGGCCTCTTGTTCGACTTTAACTTAGTTGTTGCTCTTTTCTCTGGCGTGTTGGCTTCTCTTTGTTTCGACGGAGGAAAGGAATGAAGTTTTTTAACAAACAAAAAACTCGATTAGCACTTGGTGTGCGCGCTCATCTGAACTTGGCCACAAATGGAGTTATTACCGCGCCCGCCTTGTGCCCAGACAACTTCGTCGTCATCTATTTTAACTTGTTAAAGACATTTCCTCATTTATATTTTGTCGAATAATTTTTTTTACAAGTTTAAATTTTGATACATAAATTTTAATTTTAAATGACAACTTAAAGTGTTTATAAAAAGTTATATTTCTATAAAGAAGGAAGTGGAGAAATAGGGAACAGGTTGTTAAACTGCATGAATAATACATCCAATATTCTTGTCCTCATATTTGTGTATTTAGCCTAGACAAGATGAACAGAAATTAGCAGGTACGCACTCTGTTATTGATAAATCCGATATCGTTGCCTTACAAAACGATCTTAACTTTATTGAAACCCGGTCGACAGAAAATAAAATGAAAATCAATATGAGTAAAAGGAAGTCAATATCATTTTGTAGAACGCATAAAGAAATTAGTTTCAAATATCAGCTGAATGGTACACCGGTGTCACAAGTCAAGTGAACACTTGTAAATATCTAGGTATATATTTAAGTAACAAATTGAGTTGGGAGGAACAAGTCACTAATACTAGGGGAGAGTTGCCGAATTTGGACCGTTGCCTAAATTGGACCGCAGTTGTATGTCCATATATAGAAATATTTCTAACATTTCAGTTGGCACCACTGCTTGCCGATGCTGCCTAAGGTACTCATCTCGAAGTTCAGTGAGCTGCAACCATCTTAGCAAATAGGATTGCCGTTAATGTGTTTTGGTGTTTTCTCTTACAATTTTGACGCTACGGATCTTAAGCTTCTATATACAGTAGGAGTAAGTAATAACAATTTCTATACTATACGTTACAAGTATTTTTCATTAGCTACTATCTGCGTGTTTTAAAACTAGTTTTTAATTTAATGTGTTTGTTTAATGTCGTCTGTTTGCATAAGTGAACAAGTTGCCTAGGTTGGACCTCTGCGCGTGGCCTGGATTGCACTGGTCCAATTTAGGAAACTGTTAGTATTTTTTTTTCAACATGAATATAAAGCATTATATTATGGTCAACGTTAAGAAAAATTAGTATATTGGGGGATTCTGTGTCTTTATGTTTTCAAGATGTCAAAAAGGGGAACCTACCAGAAATGAAATGGTACTTTGAAGATGGCGGTAGCAGCATAAAGGAATGGTGACTATGGACTCAACGAGTGTGCTCGCGTATATGGAGTGCCATAGACTACAGCAAAGATAGGCCTATATGCTGATTGCAAAAATGCTTTCCAATGAAGTCCTTCGGAAGGCAAACAACCTTAAATTGAGATATGGAAAAAATTATTACCGACCACATTCTCTTGTTTGAAGAAAGGTTTTATGGGTTGACAATCAAAGATAGTATGCATATGCTTGCTTTTGATGTCGCAGGAAAATATTATGCTCCCTACACTTTTAACAAGGAGAAAAAAAATGGCCGGAAAGAAGTGGTTCTGTGCTTCTATGAAGCGAAACTCAAAACTTTCTTTCCGTCACCCAGAAGGGACATAAATGGCCCAAGCTAAGGGGTTCAATAGGGACAGTGTTATCCAGTTTTCCGACCTGCTGAAAAAAAAAAACAAAAAAACTGTCGATGAGTATGGTATCACAGCAAATACTGTGTTCAACGTTTACGAATCTGGATTTACAACGGTGCAAAAGAGGCAACAGAAAGTTATAGCTCAGAAAGAGAAACACCAAGTTGGAGCCGTAAGTGGTGAAAGAGGTTTAGTCTGTGTTGTCAATGCGGCGGGGTTCTTTATACTGCCACTGGTAACTTTCAAACGCAAGAGGAAATCATGTCAACTTTTTATTTTTTATGTCTACGTTTCCTTATTCACAGGAGTTTCGTAGCCAAACAGGGACTTTCCAATTCTATGTAACATTTTTGCTTTTTATTTATTTATTTATTTTTTTAACTTTTCTATGAGTCTTCCTGTAATTTCGAAATAGGCTATGTAACCGAGACAAACAACTAATATGAAACTAATTCAATTGAAAGAGAAATATTCTGAGTGTAACAATCAGCTTGAATGCAATAGTGTTTCTGTAATTAATTTATCTTGTTTTTCTTTAACTTTTCATCAAAGTTCAGAGAATTGTATAACTTCTTTCACCAAATGTTAATATCTGATACATTTTAACGTAAAATTTGGTGAATTAAAGATATTTATAATTAATAACCTTCTTCTACTTATTTGTTTACTATTACAAATGTATTTTTGCGAGATCCAAATTGGGACACTATGAGTCCAAACTAGGCAACTGGTTTCCCAATTTGGACCATTTTCATGATTTTGGTTTTACCTTTTTATATTTATTAGGAATTGTGTAATTTAAACTATAACACTATAGGATGAAAGTACATAGAATGCAGAATGTACTAGAACATATTTTGATTTAATTTAATCATTATTAAAGACGTGGGATTAAAAAACAAAAAACTGGTCCAATATAGGCAACCTTCCCCTACATTTTAAAATTAATTTTCAGAACGAAAAGTTACATTTGTTAGGATCGAATTTCTGCAAATTGAAGGAACAAAACTGAAATTCTTCCAGTCATTTATTATCATAACACACTGCTCTCTTAAATTGACTGAGTATATTGGAAATTCCGTCGATGGCTTTTCCAAAATACGCTGTGAAATGTTTCGTGTAATAGTAATATACGTTACAAGAGTGGTATGTTGACGTTTTCATGTTCGAGGAAAAGATTGAAAAAGCGAAATGTAGTTGAGCTTTTTCAATTTCCGAGAACATGAAAACAAACATACCGCTCGTGTATCATACATTATTTTGTGCGAAGATCGTTTATTACATACCTGAAAGACGAATTTCTAATTAGTTGCAATGAAGTCTCCATGTTGGTTTCTGTTTAATGACGGCAACTTCGGAACACCAAAATATCTTTCTTCAACATTGTTGCTATAAAATGTTTTCTGTCTTTACTATACTCCAGCAGGCCGTGATATACGTCTGTCTTTTTTCCCCCCAGTCTATAAATCCGAACTTAAAACAAACGGTAAGGTTATGTAATGATTTATTTTTCATTTTAATATTTTAACAATATTAATTATATAACATATTGCAGTAATAACATCGGCATCTGGAATCTCGTTGATTTTTTCACGGCTTCCTTAATGTTACTTGTCTCAGGAATGTAATAAGTTTCGTGGAGTAGTAGACTTTACTTAATTTTTGCAAATATTTAAAAACAATAATTAACATTGCAATTTAGGTGAAATTGCAGTGGTAAGTTTCCAATTTATAATTATTACTATGTTAAATGTCTCTAAAAATAATATGTTAAAAGCCTAAAGCAGTAAAATGAATGTCGCGCTTAAGCGGTAAGAAGAGGGAATTTGTTATGTGTGTTACGTTGGGAATACTGAATGTGGTATTTTACACTTACCGCGTATTGGTTCTGTGCAAATACGCACGATCTCGCACAAAAGAATTTTTATCTCGAAAAGGAAGCAAAAACGAGTAAAATTTTATGAAATGTTTTTGTTTGAAATATCTCAAAGAATAGCCCTCCGACATAAATGACATTTTTTAAGATTCAGTTTGTATACACACATGAAGAATTACCTAAGACACAGTCACGAATAATTCTGCAATGATGATCATGATGATATTGTGCATTTTTTATTAAAGTGCTTTTCACAGTACAAATAATAGAGAAGTATCAAATTAAGAGTAGCGTTTCACTTAATGAAATATTAAAATATGAAGAAATATTATTCAGTATTTATATTCTTTTTTATATTTTTTTTTATCTTCGCTTCTCTATCGCTGATTCAGTAATGCTTACTCCCTTGGTAGTTTGGTATAACATGTTAAAAACGTTGCCAACAAATTTCAGTCCTTTGAATTATTTAACAGTTTATATTTTAGTGTGTGAGGGGAATTATTAATAATGCTTTGGGAACAGGTTCGGGATAAAATGCTATACAGTAATAACAATTTTGTGTGTATTTATTTATTAATTATTTTATTTTTACCTGCGTGCCGGAGAACCAATAAAGCTTGTTGTCTAAGTGACAGTTTTGAGCTGAAATACAAAATAATGGATTACCGGTAACACTCTTCATAATCTTGTTCATTTCTTTCAGTATTTATGGTCGAGAATGAATAATTTAAGCCGCACTACCTTTTTGTCAACTGGTGAATTAAAATATTGAATGGTTATCAACAAATTGATATCCAACTTCAATTTTGTCTGTAGAAAAAAAAACAATTTTATTTATTGTTTTATGAAATTAGGATAAAAATTATGAAAATATCAACTGAATGCAAAATTATTTATTTATTTATTTACTCAGATATTTATTTGTTGATTTATTGATTTATTTATTCAATCCCTTATTTATTTATGCGTGTTTATTTTATGTTTATTCTTTATTTATTTATTTATATTCATTCTCATAGTAGAAGAGAAACAATTCTCCTTGATAGATTTACAATCTATCACCTATTTATTTATTTATTTGTGGTTTGTCTGACTTAGAAACAATGAAAATTGTAGAATTGATAACAATTTTGATATGCAATTGTACGATATTGATAACAGATTTGTGTAATTTTCATCCAGTTATTGTATGCGATGATTAACAAACAATTAGTGATGCTCGTTAGGTTGGTACAAATTTTGAGATGAAACGTTACAAAATCCGCAAACTTTTAAGGTTTATAATGAGGAGTTAATAATAGAAATTATTGCATTGGGTAAAATATTGAGATCAGCAATAAAAATTAACAGAAAATATTTTATTTATTGATTAGCTTATTTTCGTATGTTTGAAGGATAGCTAATAAAATATATGGCTCTGTGGAAATACTGTGACACAAAATATTAGAAAATTGACAACAAAATTCTGTCTTCCTATTTATTAATTTATTTCTTCTAGAGTTCCTAAAGAAAAATAAATCAAAACTGTTTTCTGGGCAGTGACAGAAGAAATTTCATAGAATCGAAAAAAAAATTCTGTCTTTGTCTTTATTCATTTGTTAATTTTTTAAATGTCAGAAAAAGAATCGATAAAACTTGTTGCCCTGGTGACAGTTCTTAAATGCTACAAAGATTCGTAACCTTCTGAGGAACAGAGAATTTGATATTTGGTGTCGTCATCCGCACAAAGGGAAAGGCGTAGTTTTATTTAAACAATATTCTAGTGCCAACAAATGGATTTGTACACACGAAGGACTCTCCAACAGCGAATGGCGCGATGGCACTAAAATGGTTGGAAATGTTGCTGCAGTACGTGCTGAGCCGGGAAGATCTCAGGACAACCGTTGTAGGCATTGCCACAACGAGGTTGAAACTCTTGCACACGTCCTGGGATCCTGTCCGCACAGCGAAAGTCTGCGAAACGCTAGACACCACCAAGTACGATCAATTATAGCCACTGCCCTTAAAGATGCCAATTACAACACCTTTGAAGAAGTACATGGTCTCTCCGTCACTGGCAGTACACGGCGCATAGATATAATAGCTTTCAAGGAATCTACAAGATCTGGATTCATAATTGATCCCACTGTGCGTTTCGAAACGAATGAGGACCAGCCAGCAGAAGTGGATAAGGAAAAAATATATATACAATCCTACCATTCCATATTATCTCCAAACGTACCAGCTGGAAGAGCTTGAAGTAATCGGACTTCTGGTTGGAGCAAGAGGTACCGCTACTCTCTTCATGAAAGATGTGTTTAAGAGGCTTGGAATACCTACATCTATTATTCCGGTTGTAACCTTAGCTGCATTGAAAGGATCAATTGCTCTCCTGAAGCAACACCTATGTTCGAAATGAAACCAAGTTCATTAGCATTATTTACTTTTTAGTAACACTTGCCTCTCTAAAACTAGATATACAGGGACATCACTTTATTTTTTATTTGCATTTTTATTGTACCTGCGTTTCTGAATGTACTTGACTCCAACCCCTTTCACTAATGTTCCTGCTCCCGTCAGCCACACAAACTTACGGCCGCTGTTGCATTCGAAGTCTGCTAGCAATGAAGTAAACAGTACAGAGTATAGTGTGTTTCAGAAATATGGTTGCGTTTTCTATAGAAGAAGGAGCCTATATTATTGAAGCTTATTTCCAGGGGCAGGTATTTATGGAGATTAACTTTATCATTTGTGTTTTTTAATATTGGTGTCGGCGGAGATTGTTGGAGATTGATTTGTACTCTTGGCGGGTATTAATGGAAATTTTGAAAAATACAATTATTTTGAAATTGGAGTATTAACTCAGTATGAATATTACTTTCCATATAATTAATATTAAAGGTTCGTTGGATTCTGGTAAAGGTGCGGTATGGCCAATAGACATTATTTGTTGAATTGAGACTGTATTTAACACACATGCATTAAACACGAAAAAAAACTTGCAGCCCTCAAATTAACACTTTCAAATTATTAGTGAAATGTTGAATTCTCCGTCTTTTTTGTTTACTAATGTAATCAGAACACCTGGAATACCATGCAATGTAGCCTACTTCGATATTATAACAAGTTCAAAAGAAAAAATAGTCCGAAAAAAAGAACTCAGATTATGAAATTCGCTATAAAACGACACAATAATAATAATAATTCGCGAATGTGTTCATATTTCGCTATTAGAACTCTATTTCGCGATTTGTCGTGATTATTTTATCCGCATATTATTAATCAGAATCACTTAATTCGTAAGGATTAGTAAAAATGTATTGTATATATATTATGTCGTGATTTTCGTAATCTCCATAAACACCTGGCCCTGCTTATTACGCACAGATACGGTGTGTAGCATGACTGAATAACTTTATCTGTGTGGACTGACCAGAAGTGAAATTAGAATTACCGAAAGTACGGTAATATGCCGAATAAAGTAGCCATTATGTAATGAATCCAACCGCCTGAAGACTTGAGTTTGTGAAAAAAAAAAAATTGTTACTACTCTACTATATTTTGATAAAATACCGTAAAAGTGATGATCAAACTGAAAATCGTAATATCGCATTTCCCTGTAACATAAGTGGATACACTACTTTACTCTCCTCCTATAGCTAGTAAAATGATTTGTTTACATATTGCACTAGTAACATCAAACTCCTGTAATGGAAGGGAGTAACAGTGTTTCCGAGTATAGGCAGGTTAATGTTAAAAATGTTGGTAAAAATAAAATGATGTCCTTGTATTTCCACCAATCACAAAATGTATTTGCTGCTATGTACTTGTAGGAGTTTCATTGTCAAAACAAAATTAATGGTTCACTGAACTTGTAAACATTTATATGGTTAAGTACTCTTTGTACTTGTGGCAGCTCATTCATTCATTCATTCATTCATTCATTCATTCATTCATTCATTCATTCATTCATTCATTCATTCATTCATTTATTTTATTCCATAGATCTTACATGAGCAATGAAGCTTTAAGATGTGGAACATGTCAACATTTTACAATATTACAATTACAATTTTTACAAATTTTTATAGTTTTACAATTTAGTAATTTTCTACAATTTTTACAATTTTGTACAATTTTTTTACATTTTGGCGAGATGTAGTGAGATGAAATGAGGTCCGAGGATTCGCCAAAATATTACCCGGCATTTGCCTTTTCGGTGGGGGAAACCTCGGAAAAACCCAACCAGGTAATCAAATCAAAGGGGTTGATGCCAAGGACTCGCCATAGACCATCCGGCTTCAGCCCCACGGCTGTGGAAAACCTCGGAAGAAACCAAAGTCCAAAGGGGGATCCAACCCAAGCCGAACGCAGCTCCGGATCAGCAGCCCAGCGAGTCTGCCGACTGAGTTACATCGATGGCTCTACTAAAAGTATACAATACATAGCCAATCAGATTATTAAATTTACAAACGCAAACGATCATTCATAAGTTTTGCTATATTATAATACAAAACAATTTAATTAAATTTAAGGCATAAACAATTCAACCAGTTGTGATATACAGAAATTGATAATACATATCATGCAAACTACTTCAAATTACAAACACAAACAATTTATCAGTAGAGCTATATAGATTACTATTCAATTTAAAGCATATACAATTCATCGGCCAAAACTATACAAATATATACAATACAAAGTAGCATACTTTCATTAAGCTATACAAATTTGTGCAACTAATATCAAGTAGATTAATTCAATTTATAATCATAAACAATTCATCAGTTGAGCTATACATATTACCATTCAATTTACAGTAGGTCTATATACAATTCATCAGTAGAGCTACACAGACTAGTAATCATTTTAAGAACATATACAATTCATCAGCCAAACTATACAAACATATACAATCAAATTAGTTCAATTTACAAACTTATTTTCGTTAAGCTATACAATTCATATGAAGTAGATTAATTCAATTTATAAGCTTAAACAATTCATCAGTTGACCTATACAGTATACTATTCAATTTACAGTACATACAATTCATCAGTTATGCTAAACAAAAAATACAATACATAGTAAACAGAATAGTGAGAAGATTTCTAAATTAAAAAAAAAAATTATAAAATATGCCTGAGTTTTGATGCTGTTTAGTGAATGACATAAACAAGACCCAATGGATCAGAAGCACGTTCGTGAGCGTGTTTACTGGAGCTGTGCCAGTTTATTTATCCCTTCTGAAGCAATTCTTCGACTGTCTCCTCTTTCTCACGAAGGCCTCGTCACTTTGTTCGCGATGTTATCACAGCCGCAAACTTCATTATCAGTTTTATAACTTCTGCGGGTTAGGGGTGTTGTATTAATTCAAAATATTGTATGCATATTCCGTAGTCGGGAGAAATTCGGTTTCCCTCAATTAAAATCATGTAATTAAGTCTCTGTCTTTTATATAAATAGACTGCCACTTAGTTGTCCCACTTGTAGTTGCCATGGTAACTCTCCAACTCCATTACGTCGCCCTGCTCTCATTCATAATCATAACAAAAGACGAACTCGCAGCGCGCGGAGACGACACCACTCACTAGGATAGGCTACCTGTTTGTTGTGTGGAGCTGGCGTTAATGTGTGGGTCGATGTTACATCGGCTTGTAAACTAATGAGCTAGCTAGTTAGCGAAACAAAACAATGGAAGGCTGAACAAATGAAAATCGGATGATGATCAACCACATAACTTGTTGAAACAATTATTGTCCGCTTTTCGGAAGGTAACCAGTATATGGGGCGTCTCATTATTACGTGTAGCTCGTCTTTTGTCTTCATGATTTTAGAAACTATAACAAACTCTGTAATCGTGGTATTTTGTTTTCTTGTAGGAGATACATTTGCTTGTAATTATGAAAGACTACTATACATTTTTATTCAGTTTCAACGTTCAGTTACTTACCGCATTGTCACTTTCTTTACTTCTGTGCAGAATTCGAATTGATGAAAATGTACAGCGGCGGAAAATTTCTAGCTGACATAGGCCTACAATTTTTTTTTCTTCAAATATTTATACCAATGTTGTAACATATTCGGTTATGAAGTTATGTATGTAATGTATGTATGTATGTATGTATGTATGTATGTATGTATGTATGTATGTATGTATGTATGTATGTATGTATGTATGTATGTATGTATGTATGTATGTATGTATGTATGTGTGTGTATGTGTGTATGTATGTATGGGCTATTCCATATGAAATCGATCAGTAAAAAACCTCGCATATTTTTATACTCTAATTTTTTCCCTATTTATACAAGGTGCTGATGGGAGTGCATTTTCAAAAATATACTATAGAAAGTCAAATTGTTATCGTATTATTGAGCGACAAATTTAGCGTATTTTTTTTTTTATAAAAACAAGCCTCTTTCAGCGCTCAGAACTCTGGAACCATTTACTGCAGAATATTGAACGAGAGCTCATTTTGAAGCTGACATTTGGTAGCTTATGTTAAGAAGTAATCCTTATTTTTATTGTATACAGAGAGACAGATAATCTGATTTTACTTACTTTTAGGCTTTTGCCAGTTTGTAAAAATGTAAACAAATATTGAGACAACACCTTGCATTATTAAGAGGGATTCGGCATTGTTTGCTTAGTGGCTCGGCAATAAGTTTCGAGGGTATTAAATAAATTATTTTCACACGCCTAGACTTGAACGGAGCAGTACCGCACGCACTGGCCAAGAGCTGAAGATAAGCGAGCGTTGGGCGTCATTTTACTCCTGTGTTTATGAAAACCTGTGATAAAGCTAGCACAGCCATGACTGATAGACGACACATCTCGTGTTTATGTCTTCTGGCCTTGCTTACCTCGGCTACCTACAACCTCACAGTCAGTTGGTTAGTTCACGCGCGTACTATTTATTTTCTTTATTTGATATTTTCAATACTTTCTTATCAACATACCATCAGTAAAAAATATGTGTTTATTTGTACTTTCAATGCGGAATCTAACTATATATTTTTAAAATATTTTTTTTCCTTGGCAAAGGCGTCTTAATGAGGAAAAATCTAAATTTCTCCATTTCCATAAAAAGTAAGAAAATCTGTTTACATGTCAATATAAACTTTAATTTCTCAGCATCAAAATAAAACATGATTTTGATCATTGGGTTAACGGGTTTCGGAGCTACAACAGTTTAAAGTTGCAAATTTTATGAAAATACGATAAATTTAAATATTTTTAATTTAAACACTATGAAGTTCTGCAAACTTTGCACAAAGCATTGTATCACAGTTCTCTACGTACAAAAAAAGTTTTATTTTATTTAGAAATTGCAAGGTCAATTTTCTCTATATTTCGGTCGATTTGAGATGGAATAGCTCGTATGTATGTATGTATGTATGTATGTATGTATGTATGTATGTATGTATGTATGTATGTATGTATGTATGTATGTATGTATGTATGTATGCCTATGTATGTAGTTCACACCTGCGGTTAGCGCGTCTGGCTGCGAAACCAGGTGGCCCGGGTTCGATTCCCGATCGGGACAAGTTACCTGATTGAGGTTTTTTTCGGGGTTTTCCCTCAACTCAATATGAGCAAATGCTGGGTAACTTTCGGTGCTAGACCCCGGACTCATTTCACCGGGATTATCACCTTCATCTCATTCAGACGTTAAATAATCTAAGATTAAACCGTCTTCACATTCCTGTTTGTGCAACACCTTGCATTACACAATCTCTCTTTTCACATCTCCAGTATCTCTGTTGCCCATTACTGCTGTATGAATGATGATGATTATGATGATGATGATGATGATGATGATAACAAAAGCTTTTATATATTATCCTTGCTCCTTCATACCTACCGCTTGATGCCCGCGCACGACGTCAAGGTCAGAAAAATGCGCTTGCTTTGACATCACTGGCATAGGAGATTATGAATTCTTACATTTTCGAAAGGAAGAAATATAATTACATATAGGAGATTTTATTATTTGCTGCATCACTATTTAAGTTATTTAATAGAGCAAAAATCTGAAAATCGATAAATATGTCACAGAGGAGTTATTACCGGAACAACGACGATTCTAAATTTCACTTCAAAATTATCATCATATTACTGTAATGCTTCTGTGTACTTCCAGATAAACCGAGAATTATGGAGTGTTTCACAGTCAATCGTGTTCAATCATTTTACGACAGATTATATCGATTGCAGTATAAGATTAAGCTCGAAATTTGAATATTGCACATTTAGGTCCGATTGTATAAACCATTTAATCTTTGATCAGAGGTTAAATTGATCCTCGTTCTAGCTGAACTTGGAATTTTGTGTTGTATAAAGTCTAATCTGAGATTAATTTCTCTTAAACTAAAGTCAACTTTGACTGAAGAAATTTCTCCGACTAAGTTAGATGATCCAAGTTCAGTTATTTCTTTTCTGTTTGAAATATACGAGTGGCAGATTGTGCAAAAAGAATAACCATTGTTATTAATATTAATAGATATGGTAGGTACATTTATATGTATGTTTTCAATTTCTCGTTTTGATACACAAACATTCTTATATTTTATAAGGCTTTATCGTGTTCAGCAGTATTAAATAACATAACCTACAATTATATTATGTTTATAACAACCATTATTATTAATGGATGTACATTCATAAATTTTCAATTAACTGTATTACTAAACGAAAATTATCGTTTTATAAAGCTTTATTATGTTTAGCAGTATCAAAAACCATAACATGATAACAATTTGGAGCACGATCAACCTTCTTCTTATTGTCCGCTATTATTTACAATGCACAAAACAAACCAGTGTCTCCAACAGAGTGTACGGAAAGTCGCCAAAAAGTAGTTAGAAAGTCGCTACATTTGTTACTATCAACAAAGAAAGATTAAATTTAGTCACTATGGGGTGCTAGAAAGGTCGCTAAATCCCTATTTAAGCAATATAAAAGTTAAAAGAAATTGTCGTTGAAAAAAAGTTAAAGTCGTTAAATTGGCAACACTGAACAAACCTGTATAACATGGCCCGCGCGTCACATACTCCACCTGTTTATGCGATGTTGCCAAATCCTTTTCACGTGAACTTAGATTGCATTTGAACCAAGGTAATTTGATCTCAGAAAAGTTGTTTACAATAGAAGAAGTGTCTGAACTCGATTCACTTTCCGATCTTCGATCAAAGTTGATCTTTAGTCAGGGAGTTTTATACAATTGGGCCTTTAGGAGTTGTATAAAACTGTGGATGTTTGACGAAAACGGATATAATTTTTGTGCGAGATCGTGCGTATTTGCTTGTTTTCCGCACAGAACCAATACGCGGTAAGTGTGAAATACCACATTCAGTATTCCCAACGTAACACACATAACAATTTCCCTCTTCTTACCGCTTAAGCGCGACATTCATTTTACTGCTTTAGGCTTTTAACATATTATTTTTAGAGACGTTTAACATAGTAATAATTATAAATTGGAAACTTACCACTGCAATTTCACCTAAATTGCAAAGTTAATTATTGTTTTTAAATATTTGCAAAAAATTAAGTAAAGTCTACTACTCCACGAAACTTATTGCATTCCTGATACAAGTAACATTAAGGAAGCCTTGAAATAATCAACAAGATTCCAGATGCCGATGTTATTACTGCAATATGTTATATAAATAATATTTTTAAAATATTAAAATGAAAAATAAATCATTACATAACCTTACAGTTTGTTTTAAGTTCGCATTTATAGACTAGGGAAAAAAAAAAAAGACAGACGTATATCACGGCCTGCTGGAGTATAGTAAATACAGAAAACATTTTATAGCAACAATGTTGAAGAAAGATATTTTGGTTTTCCGAAGTTGCCGTCATTAAACAGAAACCAACATGGAGATTTCATTGCAACTAATTAGAAATTCGTCTTTCAGGTATGTAATAAACTATCTTCGCACAAAATAATGTACGATACACGAGCGGTATGTTTGCTTTCATGTTCTGGGAAATTGAAAAAGCTCAACTACGTTTCGCTTTTTCAATCTTTTCCTCGAACATGAAAACGTCAACATACCGCTCTTGTAACGTATATTACTATTGTAGTGAGCGTGAAAAAGTCATTCAGAATTACCTTTCGTCACGTAAAGCACCAAAACTTGCCAACCCTGTGTAATTTTAGTGAATCATTACAGCTGAATGGATTCTTCCAAATGAATCAGACTTGCCATCTCGCAGTCTGTGAAATCCCTCTTCACACGATCTAGCTAAGTGACTTAATCACCGTAATGATTTCCCTTCTCTGTAATGACGGGTTTCCTGGTCGTCAGCTGTTCTCTTCCCCCCACCCCTTCGTGTCATTCACGTGTCACTCACTTGTCATTGTTGTGCCGGCTCTCCTTTGTACTGCACGTAGATAAGTTTACACTGAAGCGTGGAGCGTTTAGCGTGACACTTATGTGGACTGTAAACCCTCGGAAACTCGTAACTAAGTTTCTCGGTCTCTCAGTTTGCCACATAAGCTTCCTAATAAACAGTGAACAACTGTTTATCTGTGTGCAACAACTGCACTGATCTTTCACATTAAATGAGATATTCAAATTAGGAACAGAGCGTCTACATTGATTTGAATATAAAGTCAGGATCATGTCAGAGTTTTATTTATTTACTAGCCGTACCCGTGCGCTCCGCTGCACCTGTTAGAAATAAATATAAAGTAATTACATAATTAAAATAGGACGTTTGATCCAGGGAACAACTTTTACAACAGCGCAAGATAATCTGCTTCGCTCATTACCCAATTTTTTTTTTCCTTGCATTTATTGCATATATATTTTATGTATTTTAACACGATTCAATTGAGCATAGTTAAAATTTGAATTATAAAATAATGGACTGCTAAGCTAACGTACTATTACTGCATACTAAATCAATACACTCTCGTTGTTCGTTAATTCTCTGAGATTAAAATGAGTGTACATAAATATTATTTTAAGAAATACAGAAAACGATTGTACCTACAAAATAGCCTATCAAATTTTCTGTGCATAAGAAGCTATTTTAATCTTACCTGTCCTCGATTTACTCAGACGTTACTGTAATAACATTATAGCATTATGTCCATCTAGAGAAACTACACTTTCCAATGGTGAAATAATAATTAATTATACAAATCGGTTAATTTAGCTTCTGATATTACTTCATACAAACACAGAAACATTCTCTGTAGGCTATGTTTAATAGCTTTCGATTGTTGATGTCCAAGGCCCCTGTTTCGATTGTTGTTGTCCAATACCCCTTATAGACGAAGTCATTTGTTCTTAATTCATTGCACCGTCTTAGATGGCGTTATTTTAATTTTAAAACTCATTTATCTCATTAAATATCAGTCCTATCAAAATTTTGTAAAGAATAAAACTTATCGGAAATTATTTTTGAAGAAACGTTTGTTATGTAACATTTTTCACAAAAATCAATAATAACCGAGATATTTCGATTTATTTAATTCAGGCCCCCTTATAATCCCCCTTTTAAATAAAGTATTTTTAATGCCATATAGCATAAAATATAAGTTACAACGAACTTAATTTATATTCCAATTTTAATATAAATCGGTTCAGCCATTATCGCGTGAAAAGGTAACAAACATAGAGACAGACATACAAACAAAAATTTCAAAAATGCGATTTTCGGTTTCTGGGTGGTTAATTATATATGTTAGGACCAATTATTTTTGGAAAATAGAAAATTACCAGAAAAATTTCGGCTACAGATTTATTATTAGTATAGATTGTAGCGCTTGTAACTCCTGTCTACGTAATGAAATCGTTTTGTTTGTTGTAGTATGATTATCGAAAATAATAACACGAGTGAGTCTAATTTTTTCGATAATTTCACAAGCTTCCGGTTGCGAATGCCTGCTATAACGGTTGGGGGGATCATCGTGCTAACCACACGATACCACCACTCTGCTTGGGGTGATCGTCCGCCTCTGCTTCAGCATGTGGGCGTGAGGCCAGCAGCTGGCTGGTTGGTCTAGGCCCTTCACGGACTGTAGCGACACGGATTATTATTATTATTATTATTATTATTATTATTATTATTATTATTATTATTATTATTATTATAGAGTGAAACACAGAAGAGATGAATCCAAGAGTTATATTTGTTAAGACTATTTCGTTTATATGACGTCATTCCATTTTAGACCAATTAAGTGTAATGAAATTTTGAATTCCAACCACTCACAGTCATAAATACGATAATTTTTGCAGCTAGATTTTATAATAATAATAATAATAATAATAATAATAATAATAATAATAATAATAATAATAATAATAATAATGATAATTAATATTGACTTATTTAACCTGGCAGAGTTAAGGCCATACGGCCTTCTCTAACACTCAACCAGGAGTAAAAACTGCGTTACAGAAACACTACAAATTTACACAGAAACACTACAAATTTACCGCATGATCGTTCTTTTGTTTATTCAGTGTCGCCAACTGTTTCCCCGTAAATCGATAAGCATGAATCCATTAAGATACATCTGTACGGTTAAGCTTTCTTTTTCAACTTTACGCATTCAAGCAATGAATGCAAGATTCATATTTAAT
Source organism: Periplaneta americana (assembly GCF_040183065.1). Lineage (NCBI taxonomy): Eukaryota > Metazoa > Arthropoda > Insecta > Blattodea > Blattidae > Periplaneta > Periplaneta americana. Next base: position 184,809,995 of record NC_091119.1, read on the forward strand.
ATTAATATTTACTCAATGAAGACGACGTTCACCATGTAGACACAAAATCTTCATGCATCTTAATTGAATATACGTTTTAAACTTGATTCTTTTAATATCCTTCCCAGATTGTATGCATAAGCGCATGGAAAATTGGACCACAGTCCAGTATATACAGTCACGAAGCTCAGTACGTAGTAACTATGCATCCATTGATAGTTGCTAACCACTAGGATCGCTAATATCGCCTCATTAGCCTACAGACAATGCAAAATAGTACCGGAACAGTCAATTGTTCCTAGCACCCTCAAAACTCAAACTTCGTGACTGTATATACTAGACTGTGATTGAACTGTGTAGATGCAGTTTTAGTCCCGTTACACACTACAGCGAGAATGCGTTTGTCGAGCTATGGAAAATGCTTTCCTGTAGCACGGAGTAACGGTCGAAATAAAGCATAGTTGACATTGGCCCCGCTCCCACAGGTAATCTAACCTAATTGTAGCCTATAAAATTTGTATTACGTGAATGAAATTAAACAATTAATGGAAAGTCAGATGTTCAAATTTACGAGTATGTAACATCAACGCATATCAAACCCAAAGGTCATGCATAGTATTATATACAAGGTCTTTGACCAAACTGCCTTCCGTATGGCGTAATAAAATCCGTGTTTTAATTATCTATACAGAGATGGCTCCACTGTATAGCAACATATGTCTCGCTGTAGTGTAAATACATAAACATTGCTAGCTGTCTGCACACATACTACATAGTTCATAGTTCTCGGTGTAGTGTGTAATGTAACGATGTAGTATTAAATAAAGTGCGAAATCCTACTTCCACATCTACATCTTCATCTTCTAATTCCATGTACATTTAGGCTATTTGAAGAAAACTTCTCTCCTTCATTTAGATTTGATAACTGTGTTTTCAACAATTGTTGATTTAATTAATGTATTAATCAGGTTGCTTATAATTATATCATGAAATGTTTAAATTAAATAATGATTTCAGCAGATAATGAAAATGCATTTCTGTTATAATAACAAGAGAAAAGCCCAGTACATGTAATTAACATTGTTAAACCTGTATTTCGCTTTTCGCAATTGGAAACACTGAATAACATCCAATTTCTTTATTGCAATAATCGATATTCACCGATTTCAACTTCACAATGTCTGAATAGGTTAAGTATTCGTAAATATACGATTATTAACTTTTTGTGAGCGGATTTTAGGGATATATTATTTGCATTTTTATTTTATTCACGAAATAGTCCTAATAAATGTCACTCGAGGTCTGAGATTACTAGCCTATAGACTATTTCGTAAATAGAATATTCACTATGCAGTGTTAATAAAATAAAAAATAATAATCTATTTTTATACAAACGTTAAAAGGGCATTTTTTTTTCTAAACAGAGCTCTTTGCGAAACGAGCTTGTATATCTTTCGGTTCACTTTCAGAATTGCTGTATTCATATTGAACGGATATCTAAAAAAAATAGTGTACGGCACATTTTTTTTAAATTTAGAGATTTAGTAGCGACTCGCGTGGATTCAATTTCCTCTTGCACCGATTGACTGTCTTGATTTTCCGAGATTTTCTCTAACAGAAAGACGAATATTATGGATTTATTAATTTGTCCTACAGAATATCTGTGACATTGACAATTAATATTTGAGGAGAAAATTGTCAATATCACAGATATTATTCTGTAGGACAAATTAATAAATCTATAATATTCTCATAGCTGCAGTGCATATATTTGTACAGATTCCTGTGCACGTAAGTGCGGAATCCCGGCCAAACATATCCTAGCATAATGGCAGTTGACATTGGACATATACGTCAACATATACGCCTAACTTTGAGTCAGGCCACAAAAAGAAAAATTGAAGGAGGAGGGTTCGGTCCGGTGCTGTGGATTGAATTCGGCGTAGCTCAGTGGTCAGAGCGCTTGGTACGTAGAACCAAGGACCCGGGTTTGATCCCCGGCGCCGGAGGGAATTTTTCTCCTCAAATATTAACTTACTTACTTACTTACAAATGGCTTTTAAGGAACCCGAAGGTTCATTGCCGCCCTCACATAAGCCCGCCAGCGGTCCCTATCCAGTCTCTATCATCATATCCCACCTCCCTCAAATCCATTTTAATATTATCCTCCCATCTACGTCTCGGCCTCCTTATAGGTCTTTTTCCCTCCGGTCTCCCAACTAACACTCTATATGCATTTCTGGATTCGCCCATACGTACTACATACCCTGCCCATCTCAAACGTCTGGATTTAATGTTCCTAATTATGTCAGGTGAAGAATACAATGTGTGCAGTTCTGTGTTGTGTAACATTCTCCATTCTCCTGTAACTTCATCCCGCTTAGCCCCAAATATTTTCCTAAGCACCTTAACCTGTGGTCCTCTCTCAAAGTGAGAGTCCAAGTTTCACAACCATACAGATCAACCGGTAATATAACTGTTTTATAAATTCTAACTTTCAGATTTTTGGACAGCAGACTGGATGATAAGAGCTTCTCAACCGAATAATAACACGCATTTCCCATATTTATTCTGCGTTTAATTTCCTCCCGAGTGTCATTTATATTTGTTACTGTTGCTCCAAGATATTTGAATTTTTCCACCTCTTCGAAGGATAAATCTCCAATTTATATATTTCCATTTCGTACAATATTCTGGTCACGAGACATAATCATATACTTTGTCTTTTCGGGATTTACTTCCAAACCGATCGCTTTACTTGCTTCAAGTAAAATTTCCGTGTTTTCCCTAATCATTTGTGTATTTTCTCCTAACATATTCACGTCATCCGCATAGACAAGAAGCTGATGTAACCCGTTCAATTCCAAACCCTGCCTGTTATCCTGAACTTTCCTAATGGCATATTCTAGAGCGAAGTTAAAAAGTAAAGGTGATATATTAATTGAAGGACAAATATCAAGTAATCCCATGGCGTATCTTCGAGACTCATATTGCCAAAATAATACCTCACAGTCACGTATTCCAGATAAACACCATAATACAATCTATTAAATAAGCAATTATAATTTAATATTGGTGAAACTTGTCGGATATAAACAGTGAAAAGTGTGCTGTAGGTATGACGTATGTTGTACACGTATGTACACCAAATTTGTTTTGAAAAGACCGGCATGAATATAAGTGCCATTCACAATAAATTGAAATTCTGTTTGATCTGTTTGTTGCGTTGATACCCGTCGAACGCGCTCGAACAATCCCACTTTGTGCAGATTGTTTGATTTCATATTAATTTCTTCCCTGCCTTTGTGTTTGTGGTTTTTGTAAAGTTTCGTAATTGTAGTTATGAACTGCTGAAATGTGTGCACAGCAGTTACAAACAATTATTGTTATTTTCATTATGTGCTCAGTTGCGTTGTGTGATTCCTTTATATTTCATTGGTCCGCAAGCAGGAAAATGTGCGTTTCAAGGTTGATTTCCAGAGATTTTGAAAATATTTAGTTTTACATTTATAATGCTTGAATATTTTAGAGCGTGTGGTAAATTTTAAAGTGTAAATTGAACCTAGAGGGCAGAAACATTTGTCGTAAATTATTATATAAATTCCTGGGTAATTTCTTTCTATTTCTATACCATTAACTAAACAAACAATCAAGAAATCTTAATCAAAGTGTAGTACTAATACAAGATGCCTCAAAATAATTAATATACCACTAATAGAAACAACAACATCCAAATTTCTTGGCTTACAAATCATTAATTAATTAATTAATTTAACCTGGTAGAGATAAGGCCATCAGGTCTTCTCTTCCCCTTTACCAGGGGACAATGTGTTAAAATGAAAATAATCATATTAAAGAAATTACCCCCAAACTAAATTCAGCATGTTTTTCTGTGAGGTATAGGCAAGAGATAGTAAATATTGTGGCACCCGTCTGGAAAGTTCTGGTGGTATCTGGTTGCGTCGGGGAGTTTCGCGCGCGAAGGAAGGCGCGGGGAAGCGGAACTCGGGCTTCGGTAGGCGTTGTGGCGCGGTGCGGGGCGAGGGGAAGGAAACTGTGGTCCAGACGCGGAACGGAGAGAGCAGGGGAAAACATCTGGAAGCAGTTCTCTCCCGAAGATTCTGTAAGCCACGCGGATAGAAGTTTCGAGATGTTATGGTTTAGTAATACAAGCGCGAGGAGTCTTCTGAGCAGTCAGTTATTTAGTCAGCTGCGAGAGAGTTAGTTAGCCTTCAGTCAGCCTTCAAGTATTGTCTTGGACGGCGGAGACGTATCCAGAGGATGTGAGTTCGAGGTACAGTGAACTTGAGTGAGTCCGTAACTGTGGTAGCGTCCAGGCGAAGGCGACGCGTCCGAAGATCTTGGGTTCGAAGTGCAGTGAACAGTATCTGGAAGGTTTGGGTTCGACGTACAGTGAACTTGAGTGAGTGAGCTAGAAGAACTAGCCAAGGCGAACGGACCGTGAACTGAGAACTGACAGTTTTGTTCTGCACACAGTGCTTGTGAACTTTAGTCGAAATTAAGAGTAAATTGTTGTTCTAGTCAACAATACCCGTGTATTGTCATTGTCGTTCTGTGGAGTGTAATAACGACTACTGTGTTGCTGTGCTGAGTGGAATACACATTGTTGACGGGTGTGTGGTTAAATAATAATCCGTGGCGCTACAGCCCGTGAAGGGCCTAGACCCACCAGCCGGCTGCTCGCTTCACGCCCACATGCCGAAGCAGAGGTGGACGATCATCCAACAAGAATGGAGGTATCGTGTGGTTAGCACGATGATCCCCCCAACGGTGTGTGGTTAAAAGTAGAAATAAAAGTCACATTGTTGTATAAAAGTTACAATATCAATGCCTTAAAAACAATATAATATATACTTTGCATACTTCCACTTAGTAATGTGTTTTGGTATGATATTCTACGGAAATTCTATAGATAGTAACAGTATATTCCTACTACAAAAAGAGTAATTGGAAGAATAGTAGTTGCCAAATCTAGGGAATCGTGTAGGGCTATTTAAAAAAGAACTACAAATAATGCCCATGGCTTGTCAGTATAGGCCTTCCTATTTGTTCATTAATAAACTTCCTCGTATGTTATCGTGAAGACTTTATAACTAATTCAACAGTTCATATCATAAATGCACGTCTAAAAATGACTTTCATAGTCCATCGGCAAGTCTATCATGCTATCAAAAAGGAGTGCGTTATATGGCAGTAAAAATTTTAATACTCCTATGGACATAAAAAATCAACCTCAAAACATAAGATAAATTAAGGCCAAATTAAAGAAGTAGGGATTTTTTCTCCTTGTTAAGAGGGAGGGAGGGAGGGAGGGAACATCCCACGCACTGCGACCTGAGGTCTATTGTACACCCCCGATATGGAATGAGTTGCGTGCCCACCGATCCTCTACGCGCACCAACCTAACCACTTGACCCCTTTAACTACCGGTCCCTACAGCCAACAGAGTCCATGTACCACTCCTGCTTCGGCAACTCCCCCCTCCCCAAGGCTCCCTTAACGGTCCGAGGCAGAAGTCCTCCCCCCGAGAAGGTCTGCCCCGGGTTCCGTTGGAGAAGCCATTCATCATCGCATGAATACAATTCACGGAGGCCTGTCGAGAGAGTCAGCAGCTTCGGAGGGCCGCCTGTAGAGCGATCTGAAAACCAGAAGAAGTAACGGGATGATGAATGAAAGTGTGATAGGGGAGGAAAGGAAGTGGCGAAGATGAGTGGGGTTCCAATCGCCTGATAAAGTTAACTGATATTCGTCGATTAGGAGTGAGGGGGGAAAAAAACCTCACCTAGGCAACTCGTCCCGACCGGGGATCGAACCTAGGCCCGCTGGGTTCGGAGTTAGACTCGCTAACCCCTCAGCCACAACGTGGACAGGAAGTAGGTGTAATTTCTCACGCCTTCTATTCTGTAGGTGAATTCATGACATTCAACAACGCTTCATGAATATTTATTTTGTATGAAGTATTGATACTAAAACTTTTTGTTGTACTAGTAGACTAATATTGTGATCTAGTTGATTTACTTAACAAAGTCATAAACAGAGATTTGAATACAGAATACACAAAAATGAACGCTGCGGTAAACATATTAGCATTAAATTAGAAGAAAATACTATTTACATAATAATAACGTTATAGCTGACGCCAAGGTACAATGCACAGTCTGCGAGCATCTATTGATGTGTAGCTGAAAATGGTACCACCTTCTATACACGTCACTTCAGCAATCTGCCAACCACAGCTGTCAGTCTTGCTGCCCAGACTGCGACAAAAGTAAGATAATCGCACTTAACTTTCCTGCGGTGTGTCCTTGAGTACAGTGTCCAGTCAGTGAGTTTCTGTTGTCACTGCAGCTGAGAACGGTACCTCCTCTTAAATACGCGTCACATCAACAATCTGCCAATCACAAGTGCCAGCTTTATCGCCTATAAATTGCTACAAAAGTTAGACACTCGCACTTAACTTTCCCATTACTTATTTCACATGCCAAAATTGGTGGCGCGCATATAAAATACAATTGAATTAAGTGTACACAATAAAAATAAGGAAGAAAAAAAAAATAAAAAATAAACACAGTGAAATACACTGCATTAAATATTTGCAACACATTAGGTCTGGCAACTCAATAATTGCAACATTTAGTTTTATCACCCTTCGTGAGGGAAAACATATAGCCTGTATCTAGTCAAAATTTCTATTGCTAGAAAAACAGAATATAGCCGGAAAAATCGTCATTCTCCTTTCTTGTTGACTACAAATTCCACTACAGTCAACGCCGGTGTTCGAACGCGAGTTCGCAGAAAGATTACCTACCTCTTTAGCAGTAAAGCATAGAAGAGGATCCGCACACATAGAGGGGGTCGATCTAGAGCCTCTTACGACCCAATCCCCTGAAGTTTATGGACTCGACGTCATGTGACGAGCGGGTTGCTGCTGCAGTAATGATCGGAGCGTTGGAGTAACTCCCCGGTCCTCCCATTCATGAAAATGATTCTCATGAGGAGGAGAAAGAGGGCTTAATAGGCATATTACACTCACCAGGGATCGGACGACGAACTCTCCTGCCAACAATCTCCACCATAAACCCGCCTCCCTCCTTACTGCCTTTTGATGATGACTCTCAGATGCTTGCTAGTGAATTGATGACATAATTGCCCCGTTCAACGCGCATTCCCCTACCAAACACAAGAGCTCGATATCAACAGATGCTCGCCTAAATTATCTCGTGCTAATATTCTTTTCATTACCGGTACGTAAGGTAGAAAAGAAATATTCTGACATATAACTTAGGTATAACATTATTAAAATATGTCAGTGAAGTTTTATGTAACTGGTAAGGTGAGTTATGCTAGAAAAATCTGATCTGAATTTGTGAGACTTTAGAATTCATACTAGAAACAGAAAACTAGCACAAACTAGGATGGTGTTTCTTGTATTCTGTCACTTCTTATTTAAATTTCAATAGTTGAATCTTCTTCTACGGAAAGGGTTTCATTTTCTTGTCACGTTTTATGCAAAAATATCAAAAGTTTTATGTTCTAATACTGAAAGAGAACTACGAATATATTACTAATTATATTACTGTCGCTTCATATGAGGATAGGATGGTTAAATATTTATTTATTACTAGCCGTACCCGTGCGCTCCGCTGCACCCATTAGAAATAAATATAAAGTAATTATATAATTAAAATAGGACATTTGATCCAGGGAACATTCGTGTTTGCTAGGCGGCTAAATCGTTTATTATGTTACTTAATTTAAATTGTATTAATAAAATTAAAATGCGATCATTTTGATCCAGTCATAAAATTTATTTTAGGAAATACAGGAAACGAATGCCTATCACGTTTTCTGTGCATAAGAAGCTATTTTAATCTTACCTGTCCTCGATTCATTCAGAAGTTAGGTACTGTAATAACATTATAGCATTATGTCCATCTAGAGAAACTACACTTCCCAATGGTGAATTAATAATTAATTATACAAATCGTTTAATTTAGCTTCCGATATTACTTCATACAAACACAGAAACATTCTCTGTAGGCTATGTTTCATAGCTTTCGATTGTTGCTGCCCAAGGCCCCTTATAGACGAAGTCATTTGTTTTTTATTTCATTACACCACCTTAGATGGCGTTGTTATTGTAATTTTGAAACTCATTTATCTCATTAAATATCAGTTCTATCAAAATTTTGCATGGAATAAAACTTATCGGAAATTATTTGTAAAGAAACGCTTGTTATGTAAGATTTTTCATGAAAATTAATAATGAGGGAGATATTTCAATTTAATTCAAGCCCCCTTATAACCCCCATTTTAAATAAAATATTTTTAATGCCATATAGCCTAAATTCTAAGTTACAACGAACTTAATTTATATTCCAATTTTCATATAAATCGGTTCAGCCATTATCACGTGAAAAGGTAACAAACATCCAGACAGACAGACAGACAGACATACAAACAAAAATTTCAAAAAAGCGATTTTCGGTTTCAGGGCGGTTAATTATATATGTTTGGATCAATTATTTTTGGAAAATCGAAAATTACCAGACAAATTTTGGATACAGATTTATTATTAGTATAGATTTATTTATTTAATTTGGTAGAGACAAGGACATCATGCCTTTTCTTCCCGTATACCAGAGGATTAAAGGCTAGACAGTTTATTGTGGAAGATAAGAACAAAGACTCGCCAACAAACAAAAAAATTCTTTTTAAGGGAACTGGGTAGTGATTAGAGGGGTTAAAATCCGTTTTTTATTTGTTTTTTATAAAAGTACAAAACTTGCGCTTTAAAAAAATATAAATTGTTGAGAAAATCCTTACAGAAACTGTAAAGCACTCAATTCAAATTTTGCATTTTCATCTCTATTTCAAGTAATATGATTCACTTTAACTTTCTTTTGAAATTTATTGTATATATTTTCATTGTAAACATTATGCATTTGTTTTCTGGATCCTTGTAGTCACCCTTATTGAAGGGTAGATGGGTTTATTTTATAAATCCGATATATATATATATATATATATATATATATATATATATATATATATATATATATATATACATACACCATGTCGCGTACAATGTTGGCAAATTAGTAAATTCAAATGCAAATTAATTGAAATCAACATATCCCTTATAACCATATTAAGCCATCACTACATTATAACTCATAATAAACATTAATGATTACAAAAGTGAATACATCGTCGTTGTTTTTGCAATAACTCCTATGTGGAATATTGATCGATTTTCAGATTTTTGCTCTATTAAATAACTTAAATAGTGATACAGCAAATAATAAAATCTCCTATATTATGTAATTATATATATATTTTTTTAAATGTAAGAATTCACAGTCTCCTTTGTACTGCTGTCATAAAATGAATAAATGTGTTTTTCTTCCTACTGACAATTTTATATTTTGCACTTAGGAGTTATTACAGGAACAACGACGAAATTTTATATTATAGGGTAAGATTGCCTATATCGCACCACTTTAGCATTTATAATTTTTATTCAACAATACAGTTTTTACTTTCTACATTCCTTTACAGAGATACGTTCCCAGAACATTAGCTTTCATGTAAAAAAGAATCCTTGAATTTGATTCAATATTTTTAATTAGAATGACATTTTCAAAACACATGTCAGTGGTGCCATTTAGGCAACTAGTTTCCTAAATAGCACCTGCGGTTTCTTAAATCGCACCTCTTTAACTGCAGGGAACAGGATGAAGGAAAGCTTTTAATATGAACATATTGAAGAGTATTTAGTATGAATAATGTAATAAATGCAAATTACAAGTTTAGTGAAATTAATGAAAGAGAGTAACGCTTCTTGAAATGAAATTGAAAAAAAAAATAGAGCATAAATTACCTAACATTTAAACTGCCTGAATGCGCTTTTTTTGTTACACATTTGCCATGTGCTTTACCAGGTAGTTCATACTGTACTTCATATTTTCTCCACGATTATCTCGAAGCCACCGAATAATTGCTTCATGCTATACGCTGTCTGAAATGGTTTGAAGATAGAAACATCTAAAATTCTAAAGGATAGGTCTACGAGTGTTATGGCGAGGAAGCTGAAACAGGATCACACCATTTTCCCGAGATAATCTAATAGCTTCTGAATTTTTGGAATGGATCGTATAGGTGGACATACATAGAAGCAGCATTTTTTTTTTATGGCAGGTCTTAGTGGCAAATGAAGTGTTTGACTATTCGACAAATAGTTCACTGTTGATGTAACCTGACTCAAAGCAAACAACTAACGATCCTGAAGCGCTAGCTGATAATGTTGGAACCACTCTTTGACGTTTAAAAATTATCATAGGAGGCACAAAATGCCTGGTGCGCTTGTACAGCACACACTTGGTGTATTAACGTCCTTCTCACCACTTGGTATTGCACCCACCTGATGCATTCCTCGTTCTGCTAAAATTTTGGGGACTTTTTTGTACGGTTAGAATTGCTACAGTTGCTCATATCGCACCGGTGCGAATTAGGCACCTACAAAGTGATGCGAATTGAGAAACTACGTCATAAGTTATTATTTCCTTCATTCTAGCCTATAATCATCACATGTTCGAAAATCGTACAAAGTTAAATGTTCTTTAATATTTCTTTAAACCAGTAACATCTTAAGATTATGGATTGCTTTGCATATAAATCCATTATTTAGTTACAAAACGTTAGCTAAATATACATCCACCTGAGCGATTATATTAGATACACTATCACCACGCTGCAGACACAAAGAAGTGGCAGAAATCAAGTGACATGGTGGAAGTTCATATGGTAGATTGTAACAATACCACTAGATGCCACACTACTATAGTAATTTGTATTAAACTAGCAGTGGTGCCATGTAGGAAGTGGTGCGATTTATGCTACTCTACCCTACTTAATAAGATATCGTTTAACAACTTATCTGATGATCCAGTATAGGCGAAAACGTTTATACTTTCCTTTTATTAGCATGTTTTAGCAAATGTCAATTTGTAATAAGAATGGTAAGTCCTATGATTGAAAATTTTAAGTAAATATATTTCATAATAATAAACATTATTGTTCCTGCTGGGACAAAGAGAGTTACACTTCGTAAAAAAAAACTTGTATGTTAACTTAATATCCTTTGTACAACATTATTAAGCAATTAATTTAATTTCATCACTTCTGAGAAGAAAGAAAATTATTTTCGTACACCTATTGCACGTGCAGTAATGTTTTTGCAAAATGTGGAAACTGAGATGAAGGAGAAACTTTCTCTTATGTTATTATAGATTTTCACTCCGTGAACAAGTCTGAGGGGCACAGCTGCATTTGAGTCCTTGTCACAGCAATAGTACTCCGTGTCCCTCTACTGGATCCTTACCTCTCCAATTTTCTACTTTAAGGGCTCTCAGTGTCTGAATATGCGTCGCCATAAATAATATGATTTCAAAGCGGGAGAACCGATCGATGAAAATGATACACACGGTGGATTTCCTCTCCACATTTTATACAGAATATTTTATTTTACGTGTCAAGTGCTCACAAACGTACTCTATACTCCACTTCAACTTGCAAAAATAACGAAAAGGATCTAACAAGTAGAATCAGGAAGCCAAACAAGTACGTACGAGTGGCGAAGTGTAATATCCAATCCTTGTTGAAGTATATGAGAACTCTAGTTTATAATTTCGCGATGGTTGGGTTTATACAAAGGAATTCGAGACCCAGTAGTAGTTCTAATGGACGTACGTATACAGGACGATTCATAAATAAATCGGCTGAAGCTTGCTTCGCAGAGAAAGGAGTATGGGACATGCAAATCATAGAAACCTGCAGAAAAGTATATTCTATTATCCATGTGCTAAAAAGAATAAATGTTCATCTTCCCTCTTGCTTAAAAAAGTCCCTTGTGCAGACGCTTGTATTTCCATATTTTGACTATGCTGACATTTTACTGACTGACCTTTCCAGCGAAAACAAAACGAAACTTCAACGTGCTCATAATTTGTGTGTACGTTTTGTAAGCTATGTTCGTAAATATGATCATATTACCCCATGCCTGGAAACAATAGGTTAGCTTAAACTAGATAAGAAAATAAATTTACATTCACTTCTCCTTCTCTTCGAAATCTTGAACTCTTCTATTCCTTCGTACCTGTCGTCTCGCTTCACTTACCTTTCTTCCCACCACAACCTGAACACACGCTCTCGCCATGAAACAATACTAACAATACCATCCCATCGCACCTCCTCATACTCATTCTCTTTCACAATAGCCCTGCCAAGACTCTGGAATTCCTTACCTGCTAGCGTCAGGGACTGTCGAAATAAAATTGAATTCAAACGCAAAGTTACTAGGCACTTGGTCAGTAATTGAGACTCGTTCAGACATGGTTTCTTGTAAATAGTTCCCTTAATCTATCACAAAACATTTCAATATCCGGTAATTTCATCACTATAGAATTTTGTTATTGTAGGTTTAATTTGTAATTCAGTAAATGCAAAAATATTCTTTATTCTTGACTTCTATGATAAAATGTCTAGCTTTCATTAATCAGGTATCTAGTCGTACTTTAATTTTTATTGAAAATTGTAATTGTAAATTTAATACTTAATTGTAATTTTATTGTTCATATTATAGTTGTAATCCCCTGGTAGAGGGGCAAAGAAGGCTTGACGGCCTTATCTCTACCAGGTTAAATAAATAAATACTTAAAAAAAAATACTATGTTTGACGTAGACTACGTATTGGGAGTGGGAGTTTAAAAATGAAAAAAAAAACGGTAAAATTCAGCGACTGCTTTTATATACTGCCAAAATTACAAATTGAACATCTTTTTTTTTTAGTAGCAGTCTATGGTATTAAGAGTATCATAAAATCTAAACTAACAGATTTTTCAAACAACGTTTATAATTTGTCCGCTGCGGTCGCTTCAGCCTGTTACGCAGGAGGACCGGGTTCGAGTCCCGGTCTATAGTGACAATTCTGGTGGACAAGATCGCTTTAGGGGTTGTTCTCGGGGTTCTCCCCATATTAGGCATCTACATTATTCAGTCAACATTTCTCCATTCCATGATCATTCCATAGCAGTCCCCCAACGTCGGCTGGCGACGCATGAAGGAGGCTGGCCTAGGGACGAGGGGGTTAACTGGATACACAGCGAACATTAGTGTAGTCAGCTGATGTAGTTTCAAGAATGCGCCTAGCTTGAGGTTTAGCGCAATAGATCGTAAAAGATCGCAGTGCTAGGTAACTGTTCGTTAAGATCCATTCCATCGATCCATGTTTCTGGCGCAGTATTGCTAAACAGATGACGGTAAAAATTGTTGGCAACATCAAAAGGAAAAATTTTCTCAGCAAATTTAAAAAGCCCATTTATTGTACCATACTGTACTGTATTACTTTCCATGGTATCAGTACATCGCTTCGCAGGTAGTATATGGAATATGTCAAAGAAATCTTAATAGTTCTCTAAAGTCTTAATTATAGTCACAGTCTAGTTTATTCACATTGTTCTTCTTTTATTCCTTATATTTTCCTTGTTCTTCCTATATTTCTCTCATTGTTTCTGCATTTCTCTCGTTCTTCCTGCATTTCTTTTGTTCTTTCTTTTTTTCCCTTTGTTCTCCTTGTACTTTAATTTTTCTCCCTCTATTTCTCATCTTCTTGTACTTATTACTCTTGATGTCCTGTATTCCCGCTTTGCTTCTTTTATTCCCCTTTTCGCCTTGTATTCCTCTTCTTCTCTCCGTATTCAGCTCTTTCTCCTTGTTCTCCTTGTATTTTCTTTGTACTCCTTGTATTCCCAATTTTATTCTAGTGTTTTCCTTCTTGTTCTAATATTCTAATTGTTCTCCCCGTATTCCTTGTATTCTTACTGTCTTCTCATTGTTCATCCTGTGTTCTTCTTGTTCTCTCTGTGTTTTTTTTGTTCTTCCTGTGCTCCCATTGTCCTCTCTATGTTCTTTATTTCTTCTTGTATTTTTTTCTCATATTCCCATTTTCGCCTTGTATTCAGTCGAGGAGAAGAGAGATAATTATTTCAATGAAAGACGGGAAGCAAGTCGTACACTTAGGAATAAAAAGAGAGGTTACTTGAAGGAAAAACTGAATGAGGTAGAAACAAATAGTAAGAATAAAAACATTCGAGATTTATATAAGGGTATAAAGGAATTTAAGAACGGATATTAGCCAAGGGTAAACGTGATCAAGGTTGAGAATGGTGACTTGCTTGCAGACTCTCCATCAATCCTAAACAGATGGAAAAACTATTTTGCGCAACTACTAAATGTACATAGGCCAAATAGAAATGATCGGGACGAAATTGAAATACAAACTGCTGAGCCATTTATACCCGAACCCACGCTTTCAGAAGTCGAAATTGCGATAGAAAATCTGAAAAAGTACAAGTCTCCAGGTATCGATCAAATTCCAGCAGAATTAATACAAGAGGGCGGAAGCGCATTATATAGCGAAATTTATAAACTTGTACTTGCTATTTGGGAAAAGGAAATTGTACCAGAACAATGGAAGGAGTCCATCATTGTACCTATTTTTAAAAAGGGGGACAAAACCAACTGTGGTAACTTTCGAGGAATATCGCTTTTGTTGACGTCGTACAAAATTTTGTCCAATATTCTTTTGAGAAGATTAACTCCGTACGTAGATGAAATTATTGGGGATCATCAGTGCGGTTTTCGGCGTAATAGATCGACTATTGATCAGATTTTTTGTATTCGACAGATAATGGAGAAAAAATGGGAGTATAAGGGTACAGTACATCAGTTATTCATAGATTTCAAAAAGGCATATGACTCGGTTAAGAGGGAAGTATTATATGATATTCTTATTGAATTTGGTATTCCCAAGAAACTAGTTCGATTAATTAAAATGTATCTCAGTGAAACATACAGCAGAGTCCGTATAGGTCAGTTTCTATCTGATGCTTTTCCAATTCACTGCGGGCTAAAGCAGGGAGATGCACTATCACCTTTACTTTTTAACTTCGCGCTAGAATATGCCATTAGGAAAGTTCAGGATAACAGGCAGGGTTTGGAATTGAACGGGTTACATCAGCTTCTTGTCTATGCGGATGACGTGAATATATTAGGAGAAAATACACAAACGATTAGGGAAAACACGGAAATTTTATTTGAAGCAAGTAGAGCGATCGGTTTGGAAGTAAATCCCGAAAAGACAAAGTATATGATTATGTCTCGTGACCAGAATATTGTACGAAATGGAAATATAAAAATTGGAGATTTATCCTTCGAAGAGGTGGAAAAATTCAAATATCTTGGAGCAACAGTAACAAATATAAATGACACTCGAGAGGAAATTAAACGCAGAATAAATATGGGAAATGCCTGTTATTATTCGGTTGAGAAGCTCTTATCATCCAGTCTGCTGTCCAAAAATCTGAAAGTTAGAATTTATAAAACAGTTATATTACCGGTTCTTCTGTATGGTTGTGAAACTTGGACTCTCACTCTGAGAGAGGAACATAGGTTCAGGGTGTTTGAGAATAAGGTGCTTAGGAAAATATTTGGGGCTAAGCGGGATGAAGTTACAGGAGAATGGAGAAAGTTACACAACACAGAACTGCACGCATTGTATTCTTCACCTGACATAATTAGGAACATTAAATCCAGACGTTTGAGATGGGCAGGGCATGTAGCACGTATGGGCGAATCCAGAAATGCATATAGAGTGTTAGTTGGGAGACCGGAGGCAAAAAGACCTTTAGGGAGGCCGAGACGTAGATGGGAGGATAATATTAAAATGGATTTGAGGGAGGTGGGGTATGATGATAGAGACTGGATTAATCTTGCTCAGGATAGGGACCGCTGGCGGGCTTATGTGAGGGCGGCAATGAACCTTCGGGTTCCTTAAAAGCCATTTGTAAGTAAGTATTCCCCTTTTTCTGCTTATATTTTTCTTGTACTTGTAGGCTATTCATCGTCGTCTTGTATTCTCCGTGTTCTCCTTGTATTCCTTTTTACTCGCTCTATTCCTCATGTACTTCTCGTATTTCCCTTATTCTCTGTGTATTCCTTCGAATTTCTATTATTATTCTTATATTCGCCTTGTGCTCCATGTATTCCTCTTCATGTCTTTGTACTTCCTGTTGTTTTCCTTATGTACTCATCGTCCTCTTTATATTCTTCTTGTTATTCTAGACTTCACCTTATTTTCCTTCTATTCCTCTTGTTGTCTTTGCATTTATCATTTTATTATTATCTACCCCTTGTTCTTCTTGCATTCCCCTTGTTCTCCCTGTATTTCCATTGCTATGGATCTGTCGACAGTGATTGCACCCACACGTATTTTTGTACGTAGAGGTTAGCAACGTAGTAGAGCTTTTCTTTTTTTGCCTGAATTCTCATGCCGCATGATCAACCCAGTACTAGGCTTATGCCCATAGGCTATACACATCGTGCAGAAGTTTATTACCACGTGACGTACGACAGTCTACTTCGTTTATCGATTCCTTGAAACAATACTAGTTGATAATAATTGACCTAGGATTATTTGTCGAGTGATAAAGCGCGGTTTTCATTTTTTGAGGGGTAAATACTGAAATTTGCTGAATCTGGAGATCTGCGCCTCCTAACAACATTCACGAAGTTTCTATGATTGTTGCAGTTTCACGGTTAGCTTCACCATTGACCTCTTTTCTCTGAAAAATTGAGCCCAACTCTCAATGAATGTAACAGTGATAGATGAAATTCACTGTGGATTGCTAATCTAACTATACTGGAAGTTCATTTCAAAGTGTGTCATGACGTCACTGTTGTGAGTCAGGGATTTGAAGCGAGTTTCAGCTTTTATGTCAGAGAAGTTGCCTATTAATCAAGGCGTTCAATCTGAACTTCAGAACGTATATGGTATATCTTGAACGTCGTAGCAACAGATGGCGGTCTGTACGGTCTGTGTGC
This sequence comes from Periplaneta americana, assembly GCF_040183065.1. Taxonomy (NCBI): domain Eukaryota; kingdom Metazoa; phylum Arthropoda; class Insecta; order Blattodea; family Blattidae; genus Periplaneta; species Periplaneta americana. The sequence continues at coordinate 184,826,936 of NC_091119.1, forward strand.
TACCATAACCTCTTTCAAGCTGTGTTTTGCGCGGGCAAGTCGTACGCAGGGTATTTGTTATCATCGGTTGCGCACGGCAACATTCCACAACACAAATCAAATGCTCCGTGTCCATGTTGACCGTCTATGTTAATGTCAACAAATACGTAAGTAATCGTCTTAACCCTCTCCCCATATCCCGACAGTAAGGAAAAAACTCACCTCAGTACGTGTTTCCAAACAGTTCACATTCCTGCCACTACAGGCGTTACCGTACGTATCGGTAAGTTCGCTTCAGAATGAACGCCGTACTTGCTAGGCAACTTCTCTGGCACATATGTAATACGTCTCTGCGGAAGTGTAGGAAGATTGAATTCTCTAGGCTCATCGACTAGCCGCATGACGGCATACAGCGAGCCATGACACACTTTGAACTGAACACGCAGTAGTTTCAGCTCTACAGCAAAGATACTCTTCGAACACAACAGCCTTATTGAAGTGTAGCCTGTGTTTTGTTTTCTACAACATGCTATCTAAAATATTGACTTTTTAAGTATGCTTAACCTTTTTCCTCGCATAGCACTGATTTTGTAGGCACCGTTTAATTACAACCACAACATTATATTGGCAACGGATTAACATTTCCTTGGCGTGATTCCATGTAATTCATATTGACGTTTTCTGGCTTCAAAATTTTATCTAAAACCTAGTTGATATTAACTCATTTCTCTGAACCGCACGATTTTGTAAATACGCGATCTGAATTAGATTATTTAGCAACAATAAAGTCAAAACGTGAGCTCAAAACTGACAGCAGGAAGAGTAGGTTCTTAATGATTCAAATTGTATCCAGAAAATAATTGAAAATATGCCACAACTGTTGAGGGCGGTAATTAGATAGAAAGGGAACCAAACTAAATGCTAGGGATTAGATTTTTGCATATACGATGAAACGTTTAATTTCTCTGGCCCAATATAAAATTGTGTGCAACGTTATTTTTTTCAGAGAATCGTTGTACCTCTGCAATTAACAATTATTTTTATTTTTTCACGAAGTAATTTTGTGTTGTTTAAATTGAAATAATGTTCTGAGCTTCCTTTTTTTGTTGCATATCAGGGCCGGGCATGAGAGCGGCTCAGTCTAGTCGGCCAGAGCTGCTCTCGCTCCGCAAGGCACTTCAATTCCAAGCCAGAGCAGAACGCTCACGCAGTGGCGGACTCGCATTACAGCTACCTTCCCTGCATTAATATAACAAGAGCCACGGTTGTTCTAGTCATTCAGTCTGTCAGTACATAATAGTTTATAAGGATATTACATCAATCCATTGTACATTACAGAATTTACAACACTCTTATTAATTTAATGAAATAAACTTCGCTCTATGCACACACACAAATCATTAGGCTTATTTACATAACCCATACGCACATACTGCAATCTCCTCACCACGGTTCTACGAGACAGGCGTATGGCTTCCACTTCCCCTACTTGCTGTGGACAGAGTTCATCTGCCAATATAATTAAACATCGCTTGATGAATTCACCTTCGTTGAATGTTTTCAATTCCTTTGCAATTTCGTGGCAAATTTTGTAGCTAATTCTCATAACCGATTCACTAAGTGCATTATTGTCATCCTGTTAATATATAATATAATATATAATATAATATAATATAATATAATATAATATAATATAATATAATATAATATAATATAATATAATATAATATAATATATAATATATGGTATGATATGATGTGATGTGATATGATATGATATGATATGATATGATATGATATGATATGATATGATATGATATATAATATGATATGATATGATATATGATATGATATGATATGATATATGATATGATATGATATATGATATGATATGATATAAAATAATGTGATGCGATATATGATATGATATAATATAATATAATATAATATAAAATGATGCGATGCGATATATGATATGATATGATATATGATATGATATGATATGATATAAAATAATGTGATGCGATATATGATATAATATAATATAATATAATATAAAATGATGCTATGCGATATATGATATGATATGATAAATATAATATGATATGATATATGATATAATATATAATAGGCCTATAATATAATGTAAAATAATGTGAGGCGATGCGATATATGATATATGATATGATATGATATGATATGATATGATATATGATGTGACCATAAATTAATACAACTTAAAGAAAATGTTTCTCAGGTACATTATAATAGAGTATGTATTCGATATTTATATTGCATTATAAGTTATTATAGTACATTTAGTAATATATAGGCCTAATTTTAAATTATACAAATATTATGACATATCATAGTATAGTATATTACAGTTCATGATATATAATATTCTATATTATATATCATAATACTTGTATAATTTAAAATTATATATTACTAAGTGTATAATAACTTATAATGCAATGCAAATATCAAATAGATACTCTAATATAATGTACCTGAGAAACATTTTCTTTAAGTTGTATTAATTTATGGCGTTCATTACCAACACATTTGTCATATTCAGTAGCATGTTGTAAAGAATAATTTCGTTGGATATTGAACCTCTTAATCAGTTGGAGTATTTTATGACAAATTAAACACTTTGCTACTCCACTGCTCTCTACGAAAAATAACTACTCCTCCCATGATACATTAAAAGCATTGGGAGTAGCGGTCCGCTTTAGTCTATGAGCGGAAGCTCCGTCTTCAAAGTTCGCCTTCATATTGCAGAGTCACCACTGCACCGGCACTGAATGACGGACAATATGCATACGTCACACCGCTCGCGAGACAAGCTCTTTAAAGCACACAGCGCTCATTTCTCAGAATCACGTGATGTGCCCAGCCCTGTTCTATATGTTTGTTTCAAATGTCAAATAAAGGCCTACAAAGTGGTAGAGCGACATTGGCCCAATATTAAACTGATTCACTGTAGGTGTAGTAGTGTGAAGGAATTGGAAAAGATGAAGCCGTAGCCAGTTATATGCCCTAACAAAACTAACTGCCGCTCTCGCTCGCTGTGTTCGTTGCATTTGTCTTTCGAGTCTCGTCTCGTCATTCTCGTGCGCTTCGAGTCTCGCTCATCATTCTCGAAATAGCATTTGGTCGGCGTGGAAAGATTTCTTAACTTTGAATAACATACATCATTGAAATAAAAAACATTATAAATATTTAAATGAGACAAAAAGACAAAACAGAACAGTATTTTAGTTATCAAAATGTTCTGGTTCTATTATATGACATTACCTATGGTTATAAAAAAAAAAAAAAAAAAAAAAAAACTCAAATAAATTTGCATTTCTAAGAAACATAAAACATAATGTTAATATCTTTTTACTTGAGATTGCACACTTGATCTCAAATGTATGAAAAGAAAATTCCTAGCCTTTTAATGTAATTTGCTTTGATGTGTCCTGCAGTTACTAGTAGACCGAAAAATGGCCGCAATTCAGTGTTGTTATAACACTTCCACGGGTGTGCAACATTTCTTTCTAAATACAGCCGCTCAGCCTTTTGATTATCTATGTCACTTATAACTGAATCAGTATGAAGATTGAAGGCATCAATAGATTTCCCAGGTGAAAGAGTGACTTTATTTATTGACCCTTTGATAATATTGTGAGCCCTAGCTCGGCCTGTCGGAAAAGGCTGAGAATTCCACGTGGTGCCATCGTTACCAAAGAAAATAGCAGTTTGAACAAATGCTTCCCCCCATATCCTAGTTCTAGACGGTCGAAACTAACCTCTCGTGGATCACATTGGTGATAACTGCTTTTCTCATTGATAGATAGATCCTCATCGTGATGGGTTTCAGGGTCATATGGTGGCTCTAAATGATGATTACTAACTTCTGATGCTTTCTCTTTGATGATTAGATTTGCTATTATCGGCGTTATCGTCTGGATCGTAGCTAGAATTATCTTTTCTTAGGTCAGGTTCTATAAACAAATCCTGATTGAATTCTTCACACAAGTACTTATACTGAGTCTGTCAGAATATTTGACCTAATTACAACTCTTCAGTATAACAGCATAACTAAGATGCATTCAAATATACTGTAACATCTAAAGACCGTATCTTTGTTTCTTTGACTTTCCTCGGCTCTTCCATAATAATTACTCCTATATAAAAATAAAGTAAAGATGAGAGATTGTCACTCTTTCTATTATAAACTACACCGTATTATGGCTGGCATAACTTCACAATGACTTAGACTATTTATTTATATTTATTATAATGCATAATTGATCCATTTTTTAAATGTCATTGTTGTTGAGCTTCGGAAATAATTTTGCCAACATTCCATTGTCGTCAGATTATCACTGAATGGTTTCAAAGAGTGAAATCTCGTTACGAAGTGAGAAAAACCAATAAAATTTACTATGGTCCAATACACCCTGCATGCCCGGTTAACACTTTAAAGAAGTAAAAGCGTTCTAGAACATTTGTGCAAAATACTACAATATTTTCCTTCTCCCTAAATATAAAAAATACAGAAATTAACAAAGTCATGAAATTTCAAGTAGGTAGAAATTATAGTTTTAATTTTATTCACAAAAATATTAGTGCCAGGGCCCAACGGAACCTGGTTGCCCGGAGAAGGGTTAATAAGGGCCTAGTAATTAAATACTACAGATTGGGGAACGGATTATTATATACTGAAAGGTAGAGATGATGTTTCAAGTAGGCTACTTCATTGTTTATACGTATATAATACTTGCCAAAATAGATAAAAGTTCAGTCAGGTATAAACAAATGTGACGATTGAAGGATGCTTGATGTTCGGGACTTCGGGAGTGATCAATCTCGGCGTCTCGAAGCACTCAGAAGAACATAACGAAGCGACGTATACAACCGGTATTTGAACCCGGGGCACCTGGTTTTGCTGACAGACGCGCTGACCGAACATAAATGATTAAATGAGACAAAAAGACAAAACACAACAGTATCTTAGTTATCAAAATGTTCTGGTTCTATTATGTTATATTACCTCTGGTTATATAAATAGAAAAAAAAACAGTTCTCAAATAAATTTGCATTTCTAAGAAACATAACATTAATATCTTTTTACTTGAGATTGCACACTTGATCTTAAACATATGAAAAGAAAATTCCTAGCCTTTTAATAAGGGCCTAGTAATTAAATAAAGACTGGGGAAGGGATTATTATATACTGAAAGGTTTCAAATAGGCTACTTGATTGAATAATTTCGAGGGAAAAATTGTTCCGGAGCCGGGTATCGAACCCGGGACCTTTGGTTTAACGTACCAACGCTCTATCACTGAGCTACTCGGGAACTCTAACCGACACCGATCCAATTTTTCCCTCTATATCCACAGACCTCAAAGTGGGCTGACAACCGTCAAGCAACCAACTTCGAGTGCACACTAACTCCGTGTGCTTTAATTGTGGTTTTCTGTTAACGAACAGTGACGTGTATTATGCAAATCAAGATTTCCGGTATAACTCCCTGTAAAGTTGATTTGAATAATTTCGAGGGAAAAATTGTTCCGGAGCCGGGTATCGAACCCGGGACCTTTGGTTTAACGTACCAACGCTCTACCACTGAGCTACTCGGGAACTCTAACCGACACCGATCCAATTTTTCCCTCTATATCCACAGACCTCAAAGTGGGCTGACAACCGTCAAGCAACCAACTTCGAGTGCACACTAACTCCGTGTGACTTAAATTGTGGTTTTCTGTTAACGAACAGTGACGTGGTATTATGCAAATCAAGATTTCTGGTATAACTCCCTATAAAGTTGATTTGAATAATTTCGAGGGAAAAATTGTTCCGGAGCCGGGTATTGAACCCGGGACCTTTGGTTTAATTCCCGAGTAGCTCAGTGGTAGAGCGTTGGTACGTTAAACCAAAGGTCCCGGGTTCGATACCCGGCTCCGGAACAATTTTTCCCTCGAAATTATTCAAATCAACTTTACAGGGAGTTATACCAGAAATCTTGATTTGCAGGCTACTTGATTGTTTATACATATAAAACAGTTGCCAAAGTAGATAAAAGTTCGGTCAGGTATAAACAACTGTGGAGATTCAAGGCTGCTTGACTTCGGAACTTCGGGAGTAATCAATATAGAGTCTCGGAATACAGTCTTTACTTCAAGAATGTGACGTAATATAACATTGTCGTGCGGGTTTTCGGCTTTGCGGGCGCTGTTAGTGTTGCTTTGTCGATCGTTGTCATCTCTAGTAGGCCTATTTATCTAACCTCCATAGCAACAAATTGAGTCGAGTTAGGAATGTGCCCTTTCTAAACTTAATGCGGCTACCCAAAGAGACTATATTTTTAACAAATCGATCTCTATAAAAATGTGGCGTGTGCTCTTTCTAAAATAAACGATTCAATTAGTCTTTATTAGTGAGCAAAGCCTAAAGTGGCTTGGACAATTCACGTACAGTAAATCCCATTGAAACAAAAATTTCATACTTTAAAACTAACTAAAGTCATCCACGAATTACACACAATTCATCTAATGGAAGGGCCTCATAAAATGAGCAACCGCAAATGTACGAGTGTTATAATTCATTGATTTCCTTTTTTATGGCCCTGAAGTGGAGCAGCGAATGAATGATGTCGAGGTTTCAATTATACATACAAATCTCATCCAGTAATAGCAAAACGAATCATTAGCAACGAGCTTTTGTTGCAGATAATATCTCGATGGTATGGGGTTGAATCGATCTATCGATCTGACGATAGATCGGGCGTGACGGCAGCATTGCCGCTATGACGTATAATAAATTCCAGTTACATTCATTTCGCTTTTATGTAAATACACGCCGCTGGGCCACTGAACCGCAAACTTACCTAAAAATGGTTTCAGAATTGTCACAAGGGTAACGGAACGAACTTGAATTAACCCCCCACGTCTTTTACACATGGAAAAAAAAAAGTTTTAACGCTTGAGTACGCTCATGTCTAATAAAGTTGCCTCCCACAGACCTCCCTGTCCCCCCACCCGCTTTCTCGCTTGTCAGTCTCTCTTCGTTTCTTTAAAAGAAATTGCGAGGAGTGGAGAGAGGAAGCAATCTAGAATTGCGACCTAAGAAAACCACAGGCAAAACGCACAGCGTCTGTGTGTGCTGTAGACGAGTGTTTGCCTACCCTTTCCCCACCACCCGCCACTGCGAACTGTAGCCGTAGAGAGAGTCTTATTACAGCCTGCAATCAAGTTGATCTGAATGAAACGAGTAGTTACTTTTCTTGGGTTTGTAACTCTGTTTCATGTAACTATTATTATTATTATTATTATTATTATTATTATTATTATTATTATTATTATTATTATTATTATTACTTACAACTTACATACTTACAAATGGCTTTTAAGGAACCCGGAGGTTCATTGATGCCCTCACATAAGCACGCCATCGGTCTCTATCCTGTGCAAGATTAATCTAGTCTCTATCATCACACCCCACCTCCCTCAAATCCATTTTAATATTATCCTCCCATCTACTTCTCGGCCTCCCTAAAGGTCTTTTTCTCTCCGGTCTTCCAACTAACACTCTATATGCATTTCTGGATTCGACCATACGTGCTACATGCCCTGCCCATCTCAAACGTCGCATCCCAGTTCCCCACCTGCTTCTTCTATTCGCCTCTCTGTAAAGGCTAGTGGCTGGGCTGTCTTAGCTCTTTTCTGAGAACATTAATTTCTGTTGGAATTGGACGTCTACGTAATATTATACCCATACAACTGTTTAAAATAACTTAAATAAAAGGGCCTCGTTAAGTAATTAACTGTCACGTAATTCCCCCCCCCATTTCTACGATCCTGCGACATAACCACTTGGACGGACAGTAGATAGCATGTCTGAGTAATTTTATCTTTTGGGATCGAGCAGAAGTGAAGATTGAATTTACAGTACGTAAGGCGATCGGTTTGGAAGTAAATCCCGAAAAGACTAAGTATATGATTATGTCTCGTGACCAGAATATTGTACGAAATGGAAATATAAAAATTGGAGATTTTTCCTTCGAAGAGGTGGAAAAATTCAAATATCTTGGAGCAACAGTAACAAATATAAATGACACTCGGGAGGAAATTAAACGCAGAATAAATATGGGAAATACGTGTTATTATTCGGTTGAGAAGCTCTTATCATCCAGTCTGCTGTCCAAAAATCTGAAAGTTAGAATTTATAAAACAGTTATATTAACGGTTGTTCTGTATGGTTGTGAAACTTGGACTGTCACTCTGAGAGAGGAACATAGGTTAAGGGTGTTTGAGAATAAGGTGCTTAGGAAAATATTTGGGGCTAAGCGGGATGAAGTTACAGGAGAATGGAGAAAGTTACATAACACAGAACTGCACACATTGTATTCTTCACCTAACATAATTAGGAACTTAAAATCCAGACGTTTGAGATGGGCAGGGCATGTAGCACGTATGGGCGAATCCAGAAATGCATATAGATTGTTAGTTGGGAGACCGGAGGGAAAAAGACCTTTAAGGTGGCCGAGACGTAGATGGGAGGTTAATATTAAAATGGATATGAGGGAGGTGGGGTGCTAAAAAAATAGTACAAAATAATATTCTCATAAATAAAATACTGGCATATTCAGCCAAAAAAATTAATGCAAAACCACCTCTTCTATATTCAACATTAAAACCTGAAACCAACTCCGATTCACCCTCAGCAAAATCAAAAGGAGTACGGTTGGTTTCAGCGATGATAGAGACTGGATTAATCTTGCACGGGATAGGGACCGATGGCGGGCTTATGTAAGGGCGGCAATGAACCTTCGGGTTCCTTAAAAGCCATTTGTATGTAAGTAAGTAAGTAAGTAAGTAAGTAAGGTACTCTTTTACAGAGTAGGTACAGAATTATTTCAACATGAGTTACTGGTACGAAGGACGAAATTGGTAATTGTAATTACACACATTAGAACTGAAGCCTGTATCGAAATGAACGGCCACCATTTTGAAAAATGTATTTAATTATACATATTATGATTATTTTTCAATTTAACTTCATTCTCTACAGTGTACGCTAATGTGCCGTAGACAGTATAATGTACACTGTATAATGAATACGTCCGAATGGACAGCTCAGTTCGTGAGTAAAAACAATCATTGTTAATGCTGTACTGCATTTTGATTAAACAAAAACCTAATGGGAATTATGAAACTCAAAAGCGTAATATTTCCTAGTTTACGTAAATGGATGAACTACTTTTCTTCCCTCCTATACCTAGTAAAGTGATTTGTTTGTATTTTACGCCAGTATCATCGAACTCCAGTCGTGGAAGGGGGTAGCAAACGGTGTTTCCGGTTTTCAAGCTTGATCCAAAAGTATAACCAGGTTAATATTACAAATGTTAGCAGAAATAAAATGATATCCCTGTATGTATTGTGAAAGAATTGCTAGAAATAGATGCAGCCACTTGCCTGACTGGAAGTCGCATATGGGTAAGTTCTCCTTTTCAATCCGCTGGACTAAGTCCCTTAAGCCTGTGCTGCACAACAAATCTCCCCAGCAGCCTGTGAATCTCCACAGCGCAGAACGAATTGTCACTTCTGTCTTTTATTTTAACCGCGAGGCTTTGAGGCAGAAAGCCCATTTTAATACATCTCTGATATGAATCTAAAGGTCATCTTTCTTCTCTCAGTCCATATTTCAAGCGTCCTTACCTCACATTCAAGGCACGGGAAGCGGTTTGCAGTAAAACCAATGTCTTCTCTGCGCTAAGCTTCTTGGATTCATGGGCTGGCAAGGCAGGAATAACACCCGTACGTCTGTTCTCCGGATTCGCAGCAGGCCTTGAATTCAAAATGTACAGCCACCATCCGAGCCCATGGGAAATTTGACAACTACGTAAGGTGAATATCCCACAGGAAATCTGGCAACCGGGTGTGAACAAGTGTGTATATCAAAGAAGTTATGATGAATGAGAAATGGGGAAAGAGTTAAAAAATGAATGGCGAGAGTTGGAAATGGAGTAATGAGGAATGTTGAACCGCCATTTTACAGGTAATTGAATTTGTTTGGAATGACTTATGGACCTCGAGGTTATTCATTCATTTCAAACACTGAGCGTACATTACTTTTATTTTCATTCAAATGATATCGATTCCCTTGATGTTACTAGCCAGTTCGATCCTCGGAAACCCCTTGTGATATTTTGTTAGAATAGAGACATTCCTTTCTTCCTGCTCTTTCTACCATTACTCCAATTTTGTGATCTTTACGTCTGAGCATCTCGTTCCGAGTTGACGCAGTTGTTGCTAAAGGCTGGTTCACAATAAACAGGGAACGGAAACGAGAACGAGTAATCATTTAGCATCAAGCATGTTCGTAACCTGCTAGTTTAATTTACGTATTATATGGAACACAATACTTGCACATGGATATTTAATAATATATATAATTATTGCACGTCATAATTCCATTTTTGTCTAATCTTAAAATTATGATATTGTACATGTAAGCAGCTGAGACAGTGCACGTCTAATTATAATGTAACATTTATCTAGTCAAGTGGTAACCATGTTTGTTTGTCCGAATATTACTTCATTCCACTTAATTTCGTAATTCAGTATTCAGTATGTGCAGGGACATCATTTTATTTTTACTAACATTTTTAATATTAACCTGGCTATACCTTTAGAGAACCGGAAACACCGTTCGCTACCCCTTCCACTGCTGGAGTTCGATGATAGTGGCGTAAAACACAAACAAATCACTTTACTATGTATAGGAGGGAAGAAAAGTAGTTCATCCATTTACGTAAACTAGGAAATATCGTGATTATGAGTTCGATAATTTTCATTAGGTTTTTGTTTAATGAAAATGCAGTACAGTATTAACAATAAGTGTTTTTACTCAAGAACTGAGTTATCCATGCGAACGTATTCATTATGCAAAGTATATTATACTGTCTACAGCACATTAGCGTACAATTTATAGAATGAAGTTAAATTGAAAAATAATCATAATATGGATATTTAAACGCATATTTGAAAATGCTGGCCGTTCATTTCGATACAGGCTTCAGTTCTTTTGTGCATATTAACGCACTATAGACTATTGCATCTAATTCCAATTGCCAGTTTCGTCCTTCGTACTAGTAACTCATGTTCAAATAATTCTGTACCTACTCTATAAAAGAGTACCTTACGTACTGTAAATTCAGTCTTCACTTCTGCCCGACCCTCACAGATAAAATTACTCAGACATGCTATCTACTGTCCGTCCAAGTGGTTATGCCGCAGGATCGTAGAAAGGGGGGGACATCACGTGATAGTTAATTACTTAACGAGGTCCTTTTATTTAAGTTATTTTAAACAGCTGTATAATATTACGTAAACGTCCAATTCCTGACAGAAACTAATGTTTTCAGAAAAGAGCTAAGACAGCCCAGCTTTTACAGAGGGGCGAACAGAAGCAGGTGAGGGAAATCTGGATGCGACGTAGGGAAACGGACAGTACCTGTGCGAAAATATGATTCAATATTGAAAGCTCTTTCGTCACTGGAAAACGCGAACACATTTCTGGAACGTACTAAACTCACTAACTCAGTGCTGTTTATTACATGCGGCCTTGATTCTGTCTGGATGACAGTTTGAACGTCATTAGTAGAAGAGGTGGGAGTGAAGTACATTCAAAAACTCAGGTACAATAAAAATTGAAGTAAAAATAAAATGATGTCTCTGTATAACATGATACTTATGATGATCTGATGATGGCAAATAATTGCCGAAAACGTTAATCCAATCAATAAATGTAACATAGTTAATAATATAAGACTATATATTACTTGGTAAGCAAGAAGACGGACCGATGTAACCTATATTCACCTAATTTAATTGCTTATCGGTCTACACCATCTTTTCAAAATGAAAATTTCCGTTATAGTTTTCGTTCTAGTTTCCGTTCCCGATTTATTGTGAATTAGCCTTTAATTAGGATATTAAAAAAAAAAGATAGCTGACTTTTGTAGCAGATAAATCACTGAAACAACTAAATGTCCCTCTATATATAACAAATAGGTTTCTAGGGCTACTATCGAATTTTTAAATAATTTTTTTTATTTGACAGCGGAAAGGTACAAAATACTTAATGTGAAGGATAAATTAAGGGGTTAGTTACAGCTTACTGCAATAAAATTTTTGGAAATATTCAATATTTTTTTCTTCCATTACTGTGTCTTGTACAATAATGAGAATTGTTATGTGTAAAACACTGTCATTCTGCTATATTAAAAAAATATTTTTACGATTTAAAATAATTTTTTTTTTTCAAAATTGAAAATGGTGACAGTTCACTGTGCAGTGATGAAGCGTTTCCCTCATAACTCATATAATTGTTAACTTGGTAACTTTTTCATGTTCTCTCTATCTTTTATTTCATTGCTGAAACTCATATTTACAATATGGAGCTCTTTCAACTACATTCCTTAATAAATAATATATATTTTTATCTTGTGTTAGAAGAAAATACTGATGTTTGACCATTTTTTTAAATTAATTTATCTTTTATCAGACAGTCACTCAAATGAAGAGAAGTGACTTTGCATCATATTGTAGATATGACATGCATAAATACACACAAAAATTTCATCACAGAATGTTGGGTAGTTTTTGAGTTATGAGGGAAACGCTTCATCACTGCACAATGAAGTGCCACCATTCTGAATTTTGAAAAAAAAAAAAATATATATATATAAATAATTCTAAAATAATTCTTTAAATCGTAAAAATATTTTTATATAGCAGAAGGACAGAGTTTTACATTTACTAATTTTCATTATTGTACAAGATAAGTAATGAAGGGAAAAATGTTGAATATTTCCAAAATTTTACTGCTGTAAGCTGTACCTAACACCTTAAACAGATATGGGAAGTTAATGTAAAAAAAATAATTTCTAACTTGTAAAATACGCGTAAAATATAATAAACGAAAATCCAATAAATTAAAAACTTAATATAATATAACAAATAAAGTGTTAATTTGTTTTTCGAGTCCTCAGGCTACAAGCGTTCATTATTTGCTGTAATTCATTCGAGCTTTTTATATTAAGTTTCAATTTCTTGCATCCTTTGAAATGATACGCCGACAACTACACAGTGTTTCAGCGTGTTTCTTAGCTCTGCGACTGATGTAGATTATGTCTGATTTAGAAGAAATTCGGAATACTCCACAAAATCTCTGTTCTTTTTATGCAATTACATATTTACTGAGCTACATTAAATATTCTCATATATTTGCGGCTAAGAGGGATGAAATTACAGAAGAATTAAGTGTGCTTAAATGTGACAGGCTGATGTCAGTAGATTTACTGGCATGTAAAAGAACTCCTGCGGGACAAAATTCGGGCACACCGGCGACGCTGTTATAACCTCTGCAGTTGCGAGCGTCGTTAAATAAAACATAACATTTTAACAGAAGAATGGAGAAAGTTACACAACACAGAACTGCACGCATTGTATTCTTCACCTGACATAATTAGGAACATAAAATTCAGACATTTAAGATGGGCAGGGCATATAGCACGTATGGACGAATCCAGAAATGCATATAGATTATTAGTTGGGAGGCCAGAGGGAAAAAGACCTTTGTGGAGGCCGAGACATAGCTGGGAAGATAATATTAAAATGGATTTGATTGAGGCGGGATATGATGATAGAGAAAGCATTAATCTTGCTCAGGATAGGGACCAATGGCGGGCTTATGTGAGGGTGTCGATGAACCCCCGGGTTCCTTAAAAGCCAGTAAGTAAGTAAGTAAGTAAGTATGGGTTAAATGAGGGGATATTTAAACGGTATTAAGTCGAGTTATGTGACAAGTTTAGTGGGTTGGTTGTGAGGATTATTTAAGTGATATGAGGCCGAGGAATTGTGTAGTATGGAAAGGTACCGACGTTTCACCCATTTCTCTCTCTCTCTCTCTCTCTCTCACTATATACAGTGTATCTATCGTGTCATTGGTTCTTACATGGACTGAACACTTCCTACTTTATTTTATTACTATTCACTATGTTCACCAACAGAACGGCTTATTTATAAAGAATAACACTCGCTGAATATATCTACACTTTTGAAATATTCACAGCAACACAAAACAGAATTCGTAATCGTAATAATAGGAACAAAACAACTGATTAACACACCGGAAAAGAGATGAACTATGGATAATTTGACGGCCACATTAGTACACAGTTTTGATTCCATCGTTTTAAGCTCATTCTCCCTCCTGTCTTTCTATCCCGAAGATTCCACTTCTGTTAATTATCGTGACATCAACTGCGGAAGTGATCAGAAGCCTTATTCTGTGACGTCACAAAATGGCTTCCGTAATTTCGTGGGCAGGGTGTATAATGAACTTCAGAGATAACGTTGTGGGTAGAGGGGAGGGATCTCGAAACAGAAAACGGTCGCTGTATCTCTGCCTGATAATTATTTACCTCGTTATAGCTATGACGCCAGAGTAACCGATTACATCAATGTGGAAAGAAATTATAGGTGTAATTGCTTTGTTAATTCAATAACGTAGGAGGGAAATGAATTGTGGTCCCGATAGTTATTACTGCCGATTAATACGAGGAACGATGTGGTGCGGATTGACGACGTACAGCGGGTTTAATTTCGCCGGTGTTAAATCTTGTAACAGGCTCGGAATTGCAGCAACAGTGTGGGGCCGAGCTGCAAATTGTTCGCTGAGGTTGCTACGCAACGTGTCACGATCAAAGCGTTCTTTTGTCATAACGATAATTACGATATTAGTTTACGGCTGTAATTTAACGACGAAAAATAAAAAAATGTTATGCTTGTTTTTTTTATATGCTAGAAGAATCGTGGTACTTGAGCACTAAGATAGAATAAAAAAACATAATTTTCACAGATTTCTATGAGAATTTTCTTGTTATTCTTCTTCTCCATTGAAGGACTAACTTGTTCCGATTTCATTGGTGGAGCAATCTTTTCCGTTGTCTTCCATGTCTGTATCTATTTTTACATTATACTTTCAATTCTACACAGTATAGCTGACGACAGGGCTTTTGGCGCGTGTCCTTAAGTACAATGCACAGTCTGCGAGCATCTATTGATGTGTAGCTGAAAATGGTACCACCTCCTATACACGTCACTTCAGCAATCTGCCAATCACAGCTGTCCAGACTGCGGAAAAAGTAAGATACACGCACTTAAATTTCCTGCGGTGTGTCCTTGAGTACAGTGTCCAGTCAGTGAATTTCTGTTGTCATTGCAGCTGAGAACCCTCCTCCTAAATACGCGTCACATCAACAACCTGCTAATCACAAGTGCCAGCTTTATCGCCTATAAATTGCTACAAAAGTTAGACACTCGCACTTAAGTTTCCCATTACTTATTTCACATGCCAAAATCGATGGCGCGCCCTATACCTATAAGTAGAAAGTTCGTACCATAACAGTAGATTTTAGTTGAGTACAGCGAGGAGTATAGATGTCACCCCCGTCTCGCCCTGCTCCCGTCCGCTACAGACGATACGCAGTTCACATAAACAACGCATAGTGGCATTCTGTGGAACTGTGTACAGTCGTGAAAAAAAATATTATTACTTTATATTAATATTTTAGGTTTTGAACAAAGTGAGTTATTTTGCTGTTGTTCTACTATTTAAGTAATATTAATATTAGCCAAAAAAATCGTCTGTTATTAAATAATTATGCAAATAGGAGTGTGTAACTTACTTACTTACTGGCTTTTAAGGAATCCAGAGGTTCATTGCCGCCCTCACATAACCCCATAATTGGTCCCTATCCTGAACAAGATCAATCCAGTCTCTACCATCATATCCCACCTCCCTCCAATCCATTTTAATATTATCTTCCCATCTACGTCTCGGCCTCCCCAAAGTCTTTTTCCCTCCGGCCTCCCAACCAACACTCATTTCTGGATTCGCCCATACGTGCCACATCCCCTGCCCATCTCAAACGTCTGGATATAACGCTCCCAATTATGTCAGGTGAAGAATACAATGCGTGCAGTTCTGTGTTGTGTAACTTTCTTCATTCTCCTGTAACTTCATCTCTCTTAGCCCTAAATATTTTCCTAAGCACCTTATTCTCAAACATCCTTGACCTGTGTTACTCTCTCAAAGTGAGATTCCAAGTTTCACAACTACAGTATAAAGAACAACCGGTAATATAACTGTTTTATAAATTCTAATTTTCAGATTTTTTGACAGCAGACTCGATGATAAAAGATTCTCAACCGAATAATAACTGGCATTTCCCATATTTATTCTGTGTTTAATTTCCTCCAGAGTATCATTTACATTTGTTACTGCTGCTCCCAGATATTTGAATTTTTCCACGGAGTGTGCAACACGTTTATTTTTTTTCGGATTATTCTCCGTTAAATGTTGACGTCTCCTGCTGCCATGCATAAGGTTGCGTTAAAATCAAAGTTCAACATCGGAATTACGATACGAACTTCCTAGCTGCCATTGCAATAGAAACGAAAATTTTCCTTGATAACTCCAATGGGTTTAATATTATGTGCCACATACGAGATACACTATTAGCACAAAGTAGTTGTTCACCTGATGATAGTAAGAAATATTGCATCATATTTTAGATTTGCTCCAGTAACGTCTTGTGACGTAGGACGAATATTTTCAGAAAACAAATATTGTTTTCTTTTCTCAACATAAAGGAGTATTTCTTTTGATAAAATGAAAATGATCATTACGGTCTCCATTTTGTGGTTTTTTAATAACCAGTAACTGTAATAGTTTCACTACATCTGAAAACGCTACTGCAAATATAGTGTAGGCTATATTCAGCATAAAAATTTTCAACGTTACACATTTATTCATTGCTGAGGAAAAAAATACAGATTTTCACTAATTTTTCAGTACGTAAATAGTACATTATGCAACGAGCCTATAATGATAGTAATTAAGACGCAAGTATGTTTGCTTATGAAACGAGCGCAAGCGAGTTTCATAATTTTTATACGAGCGTCTTAATTACCATTATAGGCAAGTTTCATACGACTCTTCATGCTCGACCATATTTCTAACTTTAAATTATTCAGAAGTATACATTTTATTTGTATCTGACAGAAGATCGGAAGTGACCTTGTTCATAGCTCTTGAATTGTGAGATGTGCGCAGACGCGAAGATATTGATTTTTTTCCGAGGAACAATAATGTCATTGACCTTGATGTAATGCAGAGAGTGTATAACCTGGAAATTGATTTAGAATCGAAAAACGAGATGACAAATTGAATTTATTTGAATATTATTTACAATTAACGCTAATTATTATAGTAACAGAACATAACCTTCTGCGACAATATTGGATTTCCAGCCTCCGTGACGTTTCCCTAGTCTTTCGATTGCATATCCGAGAATAATCGAAAACCTGAACTTTAATGAATAGGTGTACTTTAATGACATGCATTAAAGGATTGCTACCAGGTGTATAATTACTACATTTCGGCATGGTCGAGCATAAAGTACTTAAAGGTGTATGCCCCCACTTAAAGAAAGTAAACTGCTCGCTTTTTATTTTAAGAGCATTTGCATTTTACCCCCTCCTCATTCATTATCTTTGCAAAAATCAGCTTTCAGACCTCTGGTTTACGTCACCTCTCCATTTATGTATAGGCCGGATCTTTTTCCGTCTTCCTATCGAAGACAAATTTAGAAATCTCTTGTCACACATAGGTTGAATACGCTCAAATCATTTTAATGCTCGTTCCTCCAAGCGATCCATCAAAATTTCATGTAAATTCAATATTGGCGTAATGGTTAATTATGTACTTGTTGAAGGTGAGCGACCTTTACACTCCGTCGTAATCCATCCACTTCAACAGCTCTTATGCGACTGTTCGTGTTTCGCTTCCGAAGTTCAACATTCCCCTGTAATAATTCAGTTCCTTTGTTATGTCGTAAATTGTATTATTGCTTATAGTTTGTTTATATGGGACACTTTAAGGGATTACAGGCGAGAAGATAGGAAGGAATACAGAGAAGGAAAAAGAAATGATCATGTCAGGACTCGAGAACAGATAGGTGCTTTTCTGAAAAATGAAGTGCGTGATATTTTGATAAAATCAAAGTATAGAAAGGCTGTTCAACTAGGAATTCTTATGGAATTACAAAAGTATGGTTATAAATGTGAACACATTCTCCATTACATTTCGAAAGATTATTAGTAAAGTTAATTATTATTTTGGTATTTAGTTTCGTTTATCGACTTCATAACACACTGTTCATTTGTCTAATAGCAATACGTAGCCATCGTCGTAGCTCAGGCGGTTAAGGTGCTTGCCTGCCGAACCGGACTTGCTCTCGGACATGGGTTCGATTCCCGCTTAGATTGATTACCTAGTTGGGTTTTTTCCAAGGATTTCCCCAACAGTAAGGCGATTGTCAGGTAATCTATGGCGAATCCTATCCTCGGCCACATCTCGTCAAAACCATCCTCACTATCACCAATCCCATCGACGCTATAGAGTATAAATATTTAGAGTGATATAGGTACCTATATATATATATATATTTATTTGTACATACGGGATGATCCGTAATTAATGTCATTAATTTCAAGAAATTATTTCTCGAGACATTTCAAACAAAAATGTTTAATACAATTTAGCTCGTTTTTGCTTCCTTTTAGGGATAAAAATGGTTTTATGTGGTACCGGTACATTTAATAGCTTGTTTTGGGAAAGCCATTGATTAAATTCCCAAAATGATTAGTCAATTTAAGAGAGCAGTGTATTATGATAATAAATGATTGAAATGATTTTAGTTTTGTCCTTTAAATGTGCACAAATTTGATCCGAACAAATGTAACACTGTAAAATTCTTTTGCAGAGCGAAAAGTTCGTTCCGGTATGTAAGCGCCTACCTTGCAAGTTACCTCTCTTTCTTACTTACTTAAAAATGTTTTTTAGAGAATCCGGACGTTCATTGCCGCCCTCACTAAGCCCGCCATCGGCCCCTATTTTGAGCAAGATTAATCCAGTCCTTACCATCATATCCCACCTCCTGCAAATCCATTTCAATATTATCCTCCCATCTACGTCTCGGCCTCCTCAAAGGTATTTTTCCTCCGGCCTCCGATTAACACTTTATATGCATTTCTGGTTTCACCTATACATGGTACAAGCCCTGCATGTCTCAAACTTCTGGATTAAAATCTCCTAATTATGTCAGGTGAAGAATATAGGCTAATGCGTACACTTCTGCGTTGTGTACCTTACAAGCAAACATTCTCATGAGTGCAGATAAGGTTCAATTTTTTCCTTTCACCATGTTAATAATGTCAAAACAAGTGCGTTTACAAATTTTGGCCACTCCACCGCAATGAAGAGGCCGTCCAGAACGTGATTTTCTCTGGGGTCGTATGTAGAAAAAAAAAGCACAATTTCATGGAAAGATTTATTGAAACGGATACAGCAATTGAAGGGTTCAGAGGCATAGTGGGCCAAGCACCATTTATTAAAAATGGAGAAAGCAAGGGTTGAAGTTAAGTGAATATCATAGTAAGATTGCCATCTCATTTAGTGTGAATGTGTATACTTTATATTACTTGCTATATGTTTCCATTGAATTATGGTAATAACTTTACTTCAAACCTTGTTTTCTACGGTTTTAGTAAATGGCGCTTGGCCCACTATGGTTCTGAACTCTTCAATTGTTGCACTATTTGTCAACATATTCCCCACTGAAATTGAGACATTTGTCATACCATGGTATCAATATTTGTATGCTTGTGTCGTGTTGTGCACCTCTCTGTTGATCCCACGTTATGACAAATCTCTCAATTCTGATGGGAGATATGTTGAAAAATAGCGCAACATTTGCTGCACCTGTTCCAATAAATCTTTCCATGAAATTGTGCTTTTTTCTGTAAACGTCCCGAGGGAAAATCACTTTCAGGACGGCCTCATAATTGCGATCGAGTGGCCAAAATTTGTATAAGCACTTGTTTTGACATTATTAACATGGTGAAAGAAAAAAAAATACTTTTTTTATCTGCCCCCATCAGAATGTTTGGTTGTTAGCCACAATCATCAACTTCTTCCCGAACACTCTTAACCCCTGTTCCTTTCCAAGTGAGTCCGAGTTTCACAATCATACAGAACAACCGGTAATGTAACTGTTTTATAAATTCTAACTTTCAGATTTTTGACAGCAGACTGGATGATAAAAGCTTCTCAACCGAATAATAACACGCATTTCCCATACTTATTCTGTGTTTAATTTCCTCCCGAGTATCATTTATATTTGTTACTGTTGCTCCAAGATATTTGAACTTCTCCACGTCTTCAAAAGATAAATTTCCAATTTTTATATTTCCCTTTCATACAATATTCTCGTCACGAGACATAATCATATACTTTGTCTTTTCGGGATTTACTTCCAAACCTACTCTTTACTTGCTTCCAGTAAAATTCCCGTGTTTTCCCTAATCGTTTGTGGATTTTCCCCTAACATATTCACGTCATCCGCATAGAAAAGCAGCTGATGTAACCCGTTCAATTCCAAACCCTCTCTGTTATCCTGGACTTTTCTAATGGCATACTGTAGAGCAAAGTTAAAAACCAAAGGTGATAGTGCATCTCCTTGCTTTAGCCCACAGTGAATTGGAAACGCATTTGACAAAAACTGACCTATACGAACTCTGCTGTACGTTTCACTGAGACACATTTTAATTAATCGAACTAGTTTCTTGGGAATACCAAATGCAATAAGAATATCATATAAAACTTCTCTGTTAACCGAGTCATATGCCTTTTTGAAATCTATGAATAACTGATGCACTTTTCCCTTATACTCCCATTTTTTGCATCATCTTTCAAGAAACTAAAATACAATATTGCATACAGAATACAGAACACACTACAAAAACATCTTAACACATAAATAAATACAACTTAACAGGTGTATACAAATTATCATGCAATAGTTTCAACGACTTCTACTTTGGACAGACTGGAAGATCATTTCAAACGCGTTACAAGGAACACATCACAGCCATAACCAAACTACACAACGATTCAACCTAATCAGAACACTTTACAAACTCCAATCACAACTACAGCAACATAGACATTGACATGAAAATACTACACATCCAGCCAACAAACCAGAAACTTGACATTATAGAACAATATGAAATTTACAAACATACAAAAAGACACACACAGCACATCCTGAACACTCACTTCAATTTCAAAACACACACCCTTTTCGACACAATGATATTTTCGGAATTTGGTTACTAACCAATCTCATTTCTTGCTTCAAGTAAAATTCCCGTGTTTTACGTAATAGTTTATGGATTTTCTCCTAACATGTTCACGCCATCCGACAAGTTACTCTCACTTTTGAAAAACCCTAAATTAATATGAAAGTACATGAATATGTGGATCCATCGTTCGAAAATTACTGAAGACGGGATTGAAGAAAATATCACTGAATTAGAGAGGAGCAGGAGGAGGATAATGAAGAGGAGGCGGAGGTGAAGGAGGAGTACGCAGGGCCTCGAAATGACGAGGGATGCCTCCCTAACTTGACAGAAATGGCGGCGCCGGTCATTGTCGTCCACTTTGTGAACTATAAATCAAAGTTTGTAATTATATTCAATACACATTTCACAGCTCAAAGTGGCGCTTCGGTAGTCCATACCGCTAATCATGTTATCATGTAAAACGCCGCTGGTCCTACGAGAGGGCCCGGGGGTGGGGGGAGGTGGGAGAAGCCATGACTAAAAGCACGTGGCAATTTGTTTAATGTGCACCCTTTAATCAATAACACGGCAAGTAGGGATTGTCCATAATTTGGCGCCTGATAAGGATCTCCACATAGATATAAATATAAATTATAAAGATTCTACGTTTTCAGGGATAATGACTTCCCATGGGCTTAAAACTAATGTTGCTAATACATCTACAGTGCAGCCAAAATACGAAATGAAATTCATAAATAAATCTTTCAAGTTATTAACAGTGGCGAGTCCAGTTTAACACGAGTAATAATAAATATTAATGTGTCAATAAACAAATATTATCTGATCCAACATCAAATTCACGTTAATCTCTACCATAAATGGGGGAAAATTACACAACTATGGGGGCCTGTAATTTATATTGTTTTCGCAGCACTGTTATATTATGTTGTGATATTGTTCGAACGATTCAATTAACTCTAGAAACATACGGTTTGATCCACCCTCATTGCTAGGCTATTGTCGTTACCAGTTACAAGTTGCTATACCGCGTTCGATTCCCGATAGAAAAATAAAGACGTCTCTTCTCAAAGGAGAAGCAAATATGTCCCGCTTCGTAGCGTCTTGGTCTAAAACGGTGGCTTCCATAATCCGATGAATCGTGCGTGAAATTCTGTTGAGGGCTTTTACACAAGTGCGTCATTGCTTGTTTTGGAGTCAAGATTGCTGACATCATCTTCTGTGAATGGACACTAACTTTTGTATGGAGTTTTGTGTGTTGAAATGACAGAACCATTTTCTCGCAATGCTTTCTCCGATGGCATTCTCCCCATACACAGTTTCGAGCCGTCTCCGCTGCCTTTCCTCATCTATTAAACTCAAATGGAAGAATATGTCTGAAGTTATATTTATTTTCCACTTGACACTTGATCTTCTTTAGCCCACAAATAGCACAAACTTTCTTCAAATCCGAAAAATTTATGGCGTGCATACAAGCACAAGACTCCAACTAACAAATGAAGAATGTGAAAAACAAAGGTTGTTAGAGTCATTTTTTTATAATTTTTAAATACCTGTCAAAAAGAGTTGAAATATTTCATACAATAGGCTTATTAAAAAGAATTGTATTTCCTTAGATATTTAAAATATGAAGAAGTGTATTATAATGTTTTTACTCTAGTTCTTAAATAATTTTGCATCATTATATTGACATTTGGCACTATATTAACTGCAATATTATATTCTAGCATCTATTACCGTTATGTATTTTCTTTCTTTCTTTTGTGTTGTTTGTTTTGTTTTGTTTTTTTCTTATTATGTATTTTGTGTATGTAGCCTATCTCTGTAAGCCACCTGTAATTGGAAGCCTGCTTCTGTTGGTGGTGGATTTAAATAAATAAATAAACAAATGATTGAATAAATGAATTATTGAATAAATGAATTATTGAATGATTGAATGAATGAATGAATGAATGAATAAATGAATAAATAAATAAATAAATCAATCAATAAATAAAATGGGATGTACGTGTGAAGCCCGGTCATCTACAGAAGTCATATGTTGAATGATGTTTATTAGAGGAGAAAAATTAGCTCCTGCGCCGGGGATCAGACACAGGTCCTTGGTTCTACGTACTGTTGTATCAGCGTGCCTGAGTAAAACCCAGGAAAGGGGAAAGGATCGTAACTTTAGGTATTTTTGGTTGCCTTTCACAAATAATGTAAGTACCATAATAACTATAACAATTTAATATTAACAAACTGAGAGAGATAAATTAAAGTAAAAATACCAAAGCAAAGAATTATAGATCTAATAACAATATAAAATAGTGAGATAATGAAAGAGAGAAAATTAATGTCTGCCATCAAAATGAATGTAAGAAAGACGATGTATAACAGAGTAAACTGAACAGTCATTGAAAATACAGTCTGAATAGACTCGGCTCAAATAAGACATATAAAGTTGTAGTCTCCAACCTTCAGCTGAATCAAAGTTCAATCCCATGGAAAGCACACGGTAACCAAGTAAGCCGTTATATACGTTAATGGCGTAACGGCCCCAGAGAACTTCCCTGTAGGCTTATGGACGTCGATGATCCCTCGTAGTGTAGAATATGAAAATCAGGAATGCTTAGAATGAAACAGACCATCCCTCAGTCTGTAAAGCGATGATATCCAAACGATGTTCCACCGATGAATTATACCACACAGACGATAGTCGCAGCTACCCAAATCAGCGAGGTCACCTTGACCACCGGAACCACGTAATACGATGAGTTGACTATCTCAGCAGAGACGGGAGACTGCCCGTTTCTCTCTTGAAGTCGTAACTCTGTCGAATTGTCTCACCAACTCTACATTCGCTCGGTCTCCAAGCCGAGGCCGGCGATGCGTATCGTTCCTCCAATCAGCGGAGGAGAAGATCAGGGTACGTTCAAGAAAAATAAAGTAAACGGTACAGCCACCATAAACAATAAAATTGCCCACAGCATAAACTACATCACAGTACCAAGTGCTCTAACCACTGAGCTACGCCAAAGTTCAATCCACAGAACCGGGTAGAATCACTCTCCTCTAGATAATTTTTCTCCTCTAATAAATTAGTGTTACCATAACAGATATATGAAGGGTTCAGAACCATAGTGGGCCAAGCGCCATTTACTAAAACCGTAGAAAACAAGGGTTAAAATTAAGTTATCGCCATAATTCAATGGAAACATATAGCAAGTAATAGGCTATGAAGTATATACATTAAAACTAAATGATAAGTCAATGTTCATTAAACTATGGTATTCACTTAACTTTAACACATGCTTTCTCCGTTTTTAATAAATGGCGCTTGGCCCACTATGGCTCTGAATCCTTCATATACTGTAGGACCAAAAATTAATATTTACTTAAATTCTTCTCCCAACAGTGCATAATACTGTGGAATCACGGCCACCAAGTCAGTCAATTGAGTGCGCTCCTTGTATAATGGCAGTTGACTTAATATAATGTGAACATATTTGTCGAACTTGGAGTCAGACCACAAAGAGGGGGGGAAAAAAACACTAGAGGAGAGAGATTCGATCCGGTGCTGTGGATTGGACTTTCGCGTAGCTAAGTGGCTAGAGCACTTGATACTTAGAACCAATGACTCGTGTTCGATCCCCGGCGTCGGAGTGAATTTTTCTCCTCTAATAATCATTATTACCATAACAGATATATTCTGTAGGACCAGAAATTAATCTTTACTTAGATTCTTCGTCCAACAGTGCATAATACTGTGAAATCCCGGCCATCAAGTCACTCAGTTGAGTGCACTACTTGTATAATGGCAGTTACTGCAACATATACAGTAATTAGACTATGTCGAACTTGGAGTCAGGCCACAAAGGGAGAAACACTACAGAAGAGGGATTCGATCCGGTGCTGTGGATTGAACTTCGGCATAGCTCAGTGGCTAGAGCACTTGATACGTAGAACCAATGACTCGTATTCGATCCCCGGCGCCGGAGCGAATTTTCTCCTCTAATAATCATTATTACCATAAAAGATATATTCTGTAGGACCAAAAATTAATCTTTACTCATATGTTGAAATTCGAAGTGGATGTACGCCCTAGTTAATGTATGCAATCACACTTTACACCAGTGGTATATAATTTGAATTTAGAAAAATGTCTCTCCTCAAAAGTTTTGTTCCTTGCACTTACAATCTTTCTTATTTCTACTCATGAATTGACAATTTACGATAAACAATCTCCTAACAACGGAGTGTTATGGCGAACAAAACGCTACGAACTTTTGCATGAATCTCATAATAATAATAATAATAATAATAATAATAATAATAATAATAATAATAATAATAATAATAATAATAATAAATAGAGCCCGGATGTTTAGGCATTTATTTTGGTTAAAATTGGCAGGCATATAGGCAGTAAAAATAGTAAAAATAGGCATGAAATAGGCATTTATTAATCATTGAAACAGACAAGAACTAGACAAATACTTTCCTTCGTTACATGTCACAACAAGATGCTTTTTTAAGTTGTCAACTGTCACAAACTTTGCACATAAGAACAGTATCATCGGTAGATAGCGTATCTGAACCGAATTCGTGGACATAACCATGAAGTTTACTACTTAAGTGTGCACTCACTTTCGGGATGATAAATATTGCAATAATCACAAAAACTGGAGATGTTTAATACAAGTTCAATCCCAAACTAACATATTATTCTACTTGCTACAGTGAAGAGCCTGTATCTTTCTGTCTCTACTTTCTTTCAGAGATCGGGAAAAACCGACTGTATATTGTCTCAAAAAGAGGGGTGTGAAAAGGAATTAGAGACTTCAAAGTACGCGTGACTTGTGCGTGCAAGCGACAAAAGCAACGGGACCTGGAGACTTGTTTTTAATACTTCCCTCATTCCCTTTCTTTCGCTGGTAAACCCCGAAGTGACCTGAGCACTGAGGGTTATAAAGTTCAAACTTCTTTGTTAAGTGACATAAAAGATGGAATCGGTAGGGTAGAAAAGTTTACGACTTCTTGGAAACATGTGTATTGCTGGACAATAAGATTCTCAGCAAATATTTGTGTGAGGTGAATATATATTTTTAATTTGTACAACCGTTCTTTTTTTGTTTTTGGCTATAGTTTATGTGCGGTTTATTTTAAATGCATTAAAAATATATAAAATGTACAATAACGACGTAAAAAGGCTAAAAAAAAAGGCATTTAACCTTAAAATAGGCAACGGGGGCTAAACTAGACAAAGAAGGCAAAATAAAAATTGAGCCTATCGTCCGCAAATGTGTGGAAACGTATTTATCTCTAATAGGTCTTTTATGTATGTATTTATTTACACTGCAAGTGGACAAGCACCCGATGGCAGTGGTATACACAATATAAGCAATACGCAATAAAATCATAAACAATACACAATAAAATTTACAATACACAATACAATTATATACACAATACAATTTAACACAATAATTACAATTAATAATAAAACATAAATAAAATACCTAATTTTATAATACAACCTACATACGTATAGGCCCTACATAAGTTTCAATAGTCTTTCACTTTACTCTCATCTCACTCACTGTAGTGGCACTATGACGCATTTCACTGACACTTTAGAACACATTTCACTGACACTCTGTAACACATTTCACTGACACTATAGAACACATTTCATTGACGCTATAAATTATCACTGATCGGAACTGTTCACTGCACTGTAAAACCATAACTTCACTGACTCACCTCGCTTCACTGATACAACAGTTGAAATAAGTCATATAATTACACCCTTATGCATACTTATAAACAGAATTACATTTAAGCTAAACATTTCTAGTCTAAGGCCCTCTTGCA